>NC_050578.1:87357839-87562839 GCF_011100635.1 Trichosurus vulpecula | reverse complement strand
TACTACCATGTGAGATGCAGTCCCTACCCTAGAGAGACTTGAAATCAAGTAAAAGGGCCAATAGTGCACACATAAATTTTTCAAACAAAGAGGTAATTAATAAATGTCACATGAGTGGCACAAATAAAGTTCTGTAGATTTCATCAAAGCAGGGGAAACATCATTTTCTCTGGGGTGGTTATTCGCCTTCCAGGCCCCCTAACTCTAGAAGCTATCTAACTGATCTCAACTTTGTTGCCTTTAGGCAGATTTGGTTCTTCCCACCATGTGAGAGTCTAACTCAGGTAAGCCTCCTCAGTTAGGCAAGAGCGCAGCTGCTTTGTCTGCTTTTCCTGGGAAGTTTCCCTGATGAAGGCTTGTCTCTGTACATGTTCCCTAGTGTGCTGACTGGAGGAAAGGCAGCTGGTGAAGCATGGTGTTGTGCCTGCATTTCCCTCCCCTGGGCATCTCGTGTGCTGGTGCTGTACTTGGTACATTGGTAGGGGGTCAGTTTCTTAGAACAGGAGGGCCCATGATGATAAGGACATTTGGAGACAACCGTGGCTGTATTGCTTCATGGGATTTTGAGTTGTTGTTGGTTTTTTTTTAATGCAAACTAATTTCAAGTAAGAAAGAACAATGATGGTTGAAATATTTAGGGACTGGTTAAATGAGGAATTAAAGGATTGCTTCTCAAGCATTTGATTCGTGAAAACTATATTAGTAAATCTCAGAGCTGAACTCAGCACTCAGCTATGAGAGAGAAGATGGTGGCAAACTCGGATTTGGGAGCACAAAGAAGTGACAAGGAGTGATCCGATCCTGTGGAAGTGGGAATGAATAGGTATTACTGGTGCTATTGGCTAAATATTTCCTGTTGCCCCCAGACTAGTGCCCTGAGGTCTCCCTGGTGACCTTGTGTTTAGCTATCTTGCAGTAAGTTATATTTTTCTTCTCTTTGTATTATATATACAAACTCATATATAAATACTTTTGCATACATATATGTATGGATATATATGTATATACATACATGTGTGTATAAACCACACTTATTGTCTCCCTTTTTAGAATACCATTTGTCTTGGTACCTGGCTAATAGCGGGCCTTAAATAGGCATGATTTAAGAAAAAACTTTCTAAAAATTACAGCTATCCCAAAGTAGAAGGGGCTAATTTGAGAGGTAGTGAATTCCACCTTCACTGAATACCTTCAAGGAGAAGCTGGATTACTTGTTAGGTATATCACACAGAGAACTCTTGTTCAGATTTTGGTTGGACTTAGTAGTCCTTGATACTGCTTTCAATTCAGAGACTCTATGGTGCTATGAACTGGAGTTCAGGGAGCGTATATCTATATCAAATTAGATTGTGAAGAGCCTCTAACCTTTAAGAATTGAATGAGGGAAAGAGTGGGAAACAGTCTTTCAGACACAGTTCAAGCATTATGAATATCTGGTTCTGCTCTTTGGTTTAGTTAACCAACCTGTGACTTTCTAACGTCTATTGATGAGGTTTTGGTGGACCTTCTTAATCAATATGTCCATACCTATTTGAATGCTATTGTGGTTTTCTCTTATTATGAAAAGGAACACTTTGTGAAGTTTCAAGAGGCTTATGATTTCAAGAGGTGCATTCTTCGCTAGTGCCAGATAAACTTCTGGAGTAGGGATTCTTAAACTTTGTTGTGCTATGGATCCCTTGGCAGTCTGATGAAACCTATGTGGTCTCTCTTCAGAATGACTTTTCTTCTTAATTGAAGGAAATTACCACTTTCATTTAGATGTTAGTGAAAATAAAGATACTTTTTCCCAGATAAAGGTTCAAAAACCTGTTAAGATTTTTACGTTGATCCTTTGGGAGTCTATTAACAGTGGGTTAACAGCCCCTGTTGTAGAGTTTTTTGCTGGTCCCAGAAAAATCACAAATGAAAGACACCTATTGTAAGTCAGACAAGACTGGCTTGGCAAAGTCAGAGTTGATTCAGTTGAATTGAAGTCAAGTCAATTAAACTTTGCTAGGCATTAGGCCTATAAAGCCAAAAAAAAACCAACAACAAAAAAAAACAAGCAAACAAACCAATCCTTGCCCTCAAAAAGCGTACATTCTCTTGGAAAGATATAATGGTCCACACAGATAAATGTAGGGAGTGGGGGTGTATCAGGGGAGTTTTTCAATCAATTGAATAAGCAAACCCATAGATATATATATAGAGAGAGAGCATTAGCTTAGTGTGCCCGCACAGCCCGGAGGAAGTATTACCATTCTCCAGTGTCAAGAATCCTAGAATTCAGTGGTAATGCTTGCTCCCAGGCTTGTTGGCACATTTGAGCACCCCCCTTCCCACATCCATTGCACATCTAAGAGCATACCTTTCTACCATGAACGCCTTGTTAATAAGACAAAAGAAGTTTCCAGGAACTAGGATTCTAGCTGAACTCATTTAAAGAGAGCTCGTTTGCTATTTACTTACCCATCTTAAGTTTTAATTCCCTCAAGTGTATGTTCTATCATTTTCAATTAAAAGATAGTTTTCCGTGATAGAAAATATGAAAACAAAATAAGAGTTGAGTACTTTTGCTTTTCTTATTTATCTCATATTATACGATATCTCCAAAGCAGCAAGTTTTTGCTTCCTTTACATTCTTGTTCCTAACAAATGATGAAACTTTGGTGTATCTTTAATTTCATCCATATGCATATGCCCTCAAATGGTGCAGATTGCATCTAGTCCTTGGCTTTCCATCCTGCACAACTCTTGTCCACATCTACTCATAAATCTTCCCCAGAGAATCCATCAAACATTCTGGGAATCTTCCTCTGGGACTTTATTTTGGTACCAGTATAACATACAAGTTGTCCATCTGTTTTCCCTGATTCGTGCTATATAACCAACCCACTTTGTTTTCTGGTGTTACAACTCTTTGATTTTTTTTAATGTCCCTTTTTGCTCACAATTAATCATTTCTAATATGTTGCAGCTATTTATGCCCATCATGCATCATTGCTATTTTGGTGAATCACATCTAATTCCTGAAGGAATTAAATCAAGGATTGTGATATTCCATGACTCATTGCCATTTTTCATTGCTTAACGAATATTGATGTTAAAAAAGTTTTGTTTTTATTTCAGCAAGGTGTCTGGGATCATTGAATGTGGTATGCAGTTTTCCAAATCCATGTCCACTCCACATTTCTTCTTTTATTCAGTTCTGGACCCAGTTTATTGTCCATCTGCCAGTGTCCATCCAAGACACATACATACATACATATATACACACACACACACACACACACACACACAGAGACACAAACCAGGATGCTCACTCAACAGATATCATCACCTGGATAACAGGCAATATTCATCCACTTGTGTTTTTCCTGTATGCATAGCTAGGTTGAAATCCTTTCAGTGACTATAGATCTCCTTTAGGAGGCTCTACTGTGTTCTGGGGCTTAATGGAATCAATATAATATCATGTTAAAATTAGTAACATTTAGAGTACTTTATTACCCATAGTGAATACCTCCCTTCTTTGGTTTCTGGACTGTGTGTCCTCCATTAGAAGTAGATAAACACCTTTAGCAAGTATATACATCTCTATTCTACGCTTGACTTGATATTAATCATCAGAGAGTAAAGTTATCTACATCATTGTATATTTCAAGGAATTTTTATAATCTTAACATATTCATGAATGAAAAGCTTTTTATATTCAACAAATAATAAGAATAGGGGGATCTACTTTTCAGGCAGTTGTGTGACTCTGAGGATTTAATCTACATATCATAAATTGTCATACATTTGGCAAATATCTGAGTGTTCCCATCACATATTTTATTAAGCACATTTTTAATATATGTGCAAATAATTGTCATGGAGATTGCATAGAGATAAGGAATTATGTGCTGGTACCTATTAGCATCTCCTTGATTCTCTTTTTCAGAACTAATCATGTCCATTTTACAAATAGTTCAAGTACTTCTTTTTGATATCTTGAGTGATATCTTGAGATACCAATATATTACTTCCTGTGTAGACCTCCTCTGTGTGAGCTTTGTCTGGTCTAGCTATTACTTTTTTTCTTGGTGCCATTTCTACTAATTATTATAAAAGAGCCCAAATATAGTGAGTGCATTATCACCGATGGAGAATATAATTGTTGTAGAAATTTTAATACATTTTCCCATTTAGCATCTGTTCATTATCCAGGTCTTTCCTTAAATTCTCTGTGGACAATCTGGCTTAATTATGTCTCACAGGTTGTTGTGGTGGTTGGTGTTTGGCCTTCATTCTGAAAGAGGATGATGGCATCAAGAAGATGATACCATGACTTGTAAGTGAATTCAATTTAAGTGACAGAGGGCTGTGGAAAGTCACCAACCTCACTTTCTCCTTGGGAGTCATCTTGATCTAGTGGCAAGATATAGATGACTCGAGATTGCCCCTAATTATATCTCACAACTAGCGCTGAATGAATTTAGAGTAAGAGAGAGCTGGATTCAAATTCCAGCTCTAACACTTAGCTTTATGATCCTGGACAAGTCATTTAAACTTTCTGAGCCTCAGTTTCTTCATCAACAAAATGGGGATAATTATACCTACCTCACATATGGAAAATGCTTTGTATACCTTAAAGTAGTATAATAAATGGGAGCTTTTTGTGCACTATCACTATTCTGGTGCTTATACATAGTGCCAAAGTAAAGGCATTGCCATACCACATCAGACTTTTGGAGGAAATCCATGATGAGTCAGTGATTCAGATTTAGCATCTGTATGTCTGGTTAATTGCTCTGAAACTCCTCCCACATCATTGAAGACATTCCTGTAGGATCTCAGATATGATAGGGACTGGCCTAGTGGGACACATTTTGTCATACCATCTCTCAACCTAGGATCCTTTGTTATTGCTGTTGTAATTGTTTACTCCAAATATTTTCACCTGAAGAAATATCTGCTTTGGTGACGACACTTGAAAACTTTATTTCCAAGGTATTCTGGATCAAACTATGCTAAGAGCCATTCTGAATATAACTTTAAACAGAATATAATTTGCCCAAAGTAAAGAAGTCCTTTTCCACCTTTATTTTCATTTACTCTTTCATTAAAACGAACCTTAAATGAAGAATTAAGTAAATCAAATTTGGGGAAAGGAACAATTTTGTTTAACTTCATTTTTGCTACCACCTTCCTATATACTCTTTTCCATAGATTCCTGTAACACTTTTAATAAATGACCAAGGACCATTTGAAGACAAATGGAAAGGCTTGGCTCACAATTTCCTAGTACTGTTGCTTTTTTTTTTTGTCAATTTTATCATTCTGGTGTGGCTTTTATTTGATTTTGTAACAATTTGTTCCTTTGGGCTTTAATTCCCTTTAATTAAAATCACAATGAAGGCTAAGCAGCTTTCACCTCCCAACTGAGGTTTGCATCTAATCCTAAGGAAGTGTCTGGAAACCATCCTGCTTTGATTATAATTGCTCTTTAATGAAATAAGATTCACGACGACAACTATGATTGTGAGGCTTGACACAATGATGCTAATACAATTTCCTATGTTCCTTCCCAAAAAGGCACAAAAAGATTCACAGAGAATAGGCTTTGGAAATTCTTTTTTAATCTTTTCAAGATTTTTGCCCATGGTAAAAGGGCTGACTCTACATTAAAAAAAAAAATAGAAAAAAGAACAAAGTAAAGCATCCCCAGTTTGACGTAGACATTTTCCCCCCTGTTCTCATTAAACTAACCTTAGAAACATCATGAACTAATAATTAGCACATGCCAAGGCAGGGGCAAGGGGTAAAGTCAGAGAATAGTTCTGAAAATCAATAAGACTCTAAAAACCTCCATAAATGAATGAAATAACTTTTTCAGAAACCCACGAGTCCTTGTTTCTTTGTGTATGTAAGTTTTGTGTGCTTATAAATATACAGTCTCATGGAGAGACGAGAGAGGAACTCATTAGCTCTGTTTAAGCCTTCTGCATAGTACTGGCATGTAGGCCCTCTGAGTGGAGAGTGACTCAGGGGTTAGCCCCTCTTCCAGTCAACTCCATGGTGCACTGTGTGGCCATTAATTTAAATGTTGTGCTAATAGAGCTTTTTCCTCTTCAAATTCAAGAGGAAGATTGGTCTAGTGGATGGAGCCCTGGGAATCAAACACTTTTCAATGCCAGCAACCAGACCTTGCCCCATGACCTTAAGCTCCACTATTCAATCTACATAATTGCAGTTCTTGGGAATATGGTGAAAAAAGTTAATGACTCCCTCTTTAAAAAAAAAAGTACACTTTTTTCATGTGTGGTATGAGCAGAAATACAAAACTGGAGAATAAAAGGAGATGAGAATGGCTTGTATTGGAAGGGAGTGCCACATTCTCAAGCTCTTTCTATAACATCGGTTTTTATGTTGTAATTCACATGCTTCCCTACAAAAGGCTTTTGCTTACACTGTTCCTTATGCATGAAACACCCCTCTCTCCCATGCTCCCATCACCACCTGTGGGTATCTGTCAATCAAAACCTAACTGAAAGGTCACCTTCTCCATGAAGTCTCCCTGATCTTTCCAGAAGGAAGTTATTTCTCCTTCATCTGGTCTCGTGGAATGAAATGCTTTTCTTATGCACTGATTATGTTCTAATTTAAATTATTTTATTATCAATTCACATGTCTGATTTCCTCTACTAGATTATAACGTCCTTAAGGGCTGGGGTTATGTCTTCTTTATCTATATATTTCCCTGAGCACCTAGTGCAGTGTTTTCCTCATAGTGCCTGCTTAATAAATGTTTGTTGAATGAATATTGTGGAATACTTTTTCAAAGAAGCAGTTTGAGCTACGTACTTTTCATTGATTTCAATCTTGGCCGATTCAATAAAATGCGAAATGTGGGCAATTTAGGAGGCACTCTGGCTGTGCCTGCATGAGCAATCCAATGAGAAAATCATTTGCCAATAAATCACATGCCCAATGATTAATCTGATCCAGTTGCCTTAACAGCCAAAAGAACTCAACACAGGACCATGGATGGTAAGATGATAGGATTGGCCATTTAGGGAGGGAGCAATTGTTTATCAATTTAACATTCTCGAGTTTTAAAAAAAGTCCCACTCATCATACTGGGCTAGCTGGCTGTGTGGGTAAACACAAACTGTTTTTGAGTAGTCTGTGTATGCCTCCATTTTCAAAATGCTTTTCTCTTGTTTTTTTTCCAAATACTACCCACACATATTCTGCATAAAGAAGTCCCCATTTCTAAATATCATTTAATTACAGCAGGAACTTCTGTTAACTATTTTATTTCGGCATTCAATTCTCCGTATATTTCCTAGCTATGTTTTTCCTCTTGAATTATCAGGTAATTGTCCCAAGTTTCTATTTTGTTCTGTTTGAGACCACATAGCCTTTGTTACTTCCCAGTAGTAAGTTAGGTCTTTAGGAAGCAAGTTAACTCTTTAAGGCTACCATTAGCATTATCCTTCTGATGGCTTGCAAGACTTAATAAAGATAAAGTATTCAGTGAGGCATACTTTTGAAACTATTTATGATGTCACCTCTTTTTATTCAAAACAAAGTTTAAATAGCAAGAGAATTCTTTTTTTCAGTCTCGGTATTGATGGTTTTTCCTTCAGGGCTGTGAGTCTTTATCATGTGATGGAATCTCTGGTTTATAAGAAAGAGACAACAAAGTAGTAAACTCTATATTTTCAGGACCTAAAGCAAGATAAGTTGTAATTTGGTCCCATCTGAGGGCTACAGAATCTGATTTTCAGGACTGTTATGCTCATGATGACTCCACAATGGAATTCATAAGCAACTTTTTCAAATACATAGATGACTTCCCCATTTCCTTGATTGTAACAGTCAAAGCACATATTAAGTGGTCAAACAGTGAAAGACTATAAAGTGAAATAGAGCATTCCCATCCACTCCTTCCACAGTCTGACTCCAAAGGCTCTAAGAACTCCAGCTATTTAAAAATGTTGTTGAAAAGGTTCATTTCTTTTTAAGCTAGCAGAAACTTTGGGTCATTAAGCATTATATTCTAAGAGCTTCCACGTAGGTCTATAGCAACCAGTTGATTCCTTCAGTTCCATGAGATGAAAAAAAATATATACATATACCCCCACATACATACATATGTGTATATATACATATAAATATATATGGATACATATGGATATATACACATATGTATGTATGTATGTATAGAAATTGAATCCTCTTGTTGACTAAACTGACCTGCTATTTTACAGACTCAGTGAGAGATAATTTACTGTTGTAGCCTTTGTTTTTCTGGGTACATGAGGGAAGAGGGGCTCCTGGAGAAGAAATTCCTTCTACCAACCCAGATTAGCAACTATTCTGCAATTTATGTTTTTAAAGAATTAGTATTGAGAGGTTAAGGGACTTGCCTCAAATCATACAATCCAGGATATATCAGAGGCAAAACATGAACTTTAAACATCTGGACTCCAAGGCCAGTTCTTTATCTATTAAACCATGTTGCCTCTTTCCACTGAGCTAAAATAGTTAACGTCGCTAAGTCAAGAATCTCCGTGATGTCATCCAAACTAAAGTAAGTCACCCTGCGGCCTTACACAGAGTACAGGCATGGCATTGTGTAATCATCAGTTAGGAAAGCTGTAGTAGTACTGTGGGAGGGCAGAGAGGGGCAGGTCAAAGTGGAAAACTTTATCTGGGAATTCTCAGCCCCCTCAGTAGAAGGGAAAGAGCATTGGATTGGAGCTAGAGGACCCAAGTTTAAATCTCATTTGTGCTAATTAATGATGTCTAAAAACCTGAGCATGAATCCTGTCTCAGATGCTTCCTAGCTGTGTGATGCCAGGCAAATCACTCGTCTCAAAACCTCAGTTTCCCATCTATAAAATGAGAGTGTTAATACTCAAACTCTTTATTTTGAAGGAATGCTGTGAGGCAATTGCTTTGTAAGAATTAAAGCACTATATAGATGTTCTTAAATTACCTTAGAATCCTTTTTCAGTTCTGTTTCCTTATCTAGATAATGAGGAGACTGGACCAGTTCTTCTGGAAGGTTCCCCTTTGGCCCTCAATCTTACTATCTTATTACTTAATGATCCTTAATTTAAAATGCTCATTATTAAAGTGACTGACATCTGAAAAGCCAGGGTCCCTAGCATTTGCACCTCTTTATGGTGAGTGAGTGACTAAGTAATGCCCTGATCCCAACAATCTCTTGTTATCACTATCCTCCCCACAAGTACAGCAATATTGGCTCCTAGGCAGCTGGCTAAGAGTCAGAAACATACACACAGCACCTCAGTAACACAAATTTCACAGCTGCTAAGAGGAAGACAACCAAGAGAGGATAAAAACATTACACGAGATAGACGTTCCCAGAGCCCAACTGTAGAGCCCATGCTACTCAATTACCTCTCAACATCTCCTGGCCTCTGCCTATACTGTCCCCACCACTGTCTTCATTTTAACCACTGTTTTAATAGTCTGGTTAATCAATGATATATCACCTCCATTCCCTCCATCTGATTCCCACAGTACACTGCCTAACTACATGCTGGGGTTGGGGGTTGGGGGGAGTGCTAATGAAATCAGCTCATGCCTCCTCCCAGCTGTTCCCCCACCCCTTCGGCAAGATAGACGCATCTAGGGGAAGACTTGCTCAGTCTCCCTGTGCTCCCCTTTGCCCCAGACCTGCTGTGCTTTTCTCTGACAGCTGCTCTCCTAGACATGTGTTCCCCAGACAAAGTGCAAGCCGGGATTCAAGTCTTTAACTTGAATGAAAAATATTTCCGCTGCACATATTCATAGCCAACTTGTGGAAGTTTATGGACATAATGTTGCTTGCAAAGTTTTGGGCAGAAGGCAGACCACCATTTGATCCTGTATGAAATAAGCAGAACCCCCTGTGGTCCTAGAAAAATCCTCAAGCACAACAAAAGATGAGAGGATTTAATGAAGCAGTAACGTTCTTTAAGAAAGACAAGGAAAAATTTGTGAACTTTGAACAATATTCACTCTCCTATTTGGAAAACTACATGAATAAACTAAAGAACTTTGGTTTCTTTAGCCTAGGAAATTCACTCTCCTGCAGTATAGATCCCAACTCAGTCTTTGCTTTAACAGATAAGTTCTAAGACTCAGATATGGGATCTTAGAGGTTAAGTAATTTGAACAAGGTCTCACAAGGAGTAATTGTCAGAAGTAAGAATTGAACGCAGGCCCTCCTTCCAGAATCCAAACCCTGAACTCTGATCCACCTGGTTGCCACTGCACTTGGGAGTAGAGCCACCATTATTCATGGTATGCTGAACTTTAGCCAGTGTCTGAATTAGTACAAGTGAGAATGCTGTACAATCTTTTCTTTTTTCAGTCTTTTGAGGCACAAGACTGGTCTTTCCCTATATGCATGGTAACAGGTTCTGAGATTTGTGTTCACTAACACCGGAATCTCACTGGGTATCAATGGGACCAAAAGATTCTGGTCTATGCCTTCATTTGGTAACATGACAGCAGCAATTTGGGGGAACTATCAAGGTGTTTTGTATGCTAAATATGCACAAAAAGGGATAAAAACAAATTATGTTTCTTATTGCTAATCTTTATGACAACTCCAAACAGCTATTAGCAGGGGAAACAAGCCTTGGGTTGCTTGTGACAGGTATGGTGATCATGCATGACGATGTATGTCTTTCCCTTGTAAATCAAGCATGCCAACTCTTGGAATCAGCCCACTGGGAAGTGAATAGGAGAGGCAGTGTGCTCTGGAAAGAACACTGGGCTTGGAGTCGGAAAGTGTTAATGTCTGCCCAGCCTCCAGTTTGTGTAAGGGTGGTAAGATGAATGCCATCCCATGAGGCTGGACATGCACTTGTCCCATCCACCAGGTAGCCAGGGCACATACCTAGTTCCAAGGGGTAATGCTTGTACCACTTCTACTACCCAATTAAGGTGACCTTCAACAAGTTACATCATTTCTCTGCACTTCAGTCATTTTTGTCTGTAAAATGGCCATTATAATATTTGCAATATCAACCAAAATCCAAAATCCTTAGGAAGAAATTAATCAATAAGAGTTTATTAAGTACTTATCGTGTGTCAGACACTGTAGTAAGTGAAGATACAAAGAAGGAGATCATATTTATGGAAGTATTTAGGAACTATAAAGTCCTATCAAAATATAAGGGCATTTTCTATGATTTTTGTAATAGGCTTGAATTTTACCAAGAAGCTTCCATTTGTTTCCTGCCCTGAAGAGTTCAGAAACTGACAGCTTCTACATTATCCTCACATGAAAATAGCAGCATAAAACTGATTAAAAGGTAAGGACTCTATTTTTTTCTGCTTGCATGGAAAAGCTTTTCCCAAGCTGTGACAAATGTTTGAATCTGCCAGATCAGGTGCAAAAGTCTCGATAAGATACGATTTAAATACTTATATGATAAGTATTTGCCTTGGAGTAAAGTAAGTTTCTTAAAAACAAGTAAACTTGGCTACTGTATTTGTGCTTCTTTGATTGTGGTAATATAGAGACCGATAAAAAAGATAGCAGAAAGAGAAAGGCGGACAGACATGGACATGGAGACACATAAAAAGAAGCAGACAGACAGAGACAGCAGAAAAGCATTCAAAGAGACAGAGATAGACCAAGAGATTCCCCCAGCCTCACATTCACAGAGAGAGAATGGATAAACAGAGATAGAAAGAGAGGCCCAGGCTCCAATACACAGAGAGCTACAAAAAGAGACAGAGAGATACGGAGAGAGGGAGTGGGTGTGGGAAGGGGCTGGTGGGGAGAGGGGAGAGACAGAGAGAATAGTGGGGTGGGGGAGGGGCAGAGGGGGTTTTGGGAGAGAAATAGCAAAATGGAGGGGGGAGAGATAAAGGGGGAGAGAGAGAGAGAGAGAGAGAGAGAGAGAGAGAGAGAGAGAGAGAGAGAGAAAGAGAGAGAAATTGAAAGTCTTCAAATCAAATTGCAGTTTCTTTCAAGAGTTTCTTCCAAATGTCCCTTTTACTTATGGGCACATTTCCATGCATGATTTAATTGGCTGCAACAAATTCCAAGCCCAATTGAGCTGTGCTGAGAAATATCAATCACAATTCCACAATTAGGTTGCACTTATTTTAAAAAAGAACAATGTCTACAGCAACTGACCTGCCTTCAATTCTTTTGAGTGTAATTGAATTCTACTCAAAGTTCTGTCAAGCTACTCTATAGTGACTTGATTCTCTGCAGTCTGCCTGATTCCTTGCCCTTGTATACTCCCTAAACTTCACCAATGGGAGAAACTTACCTTGGATAGAAAGCAGCATGAAATAATGAAAAGAACAATTGCTCTTCAGTTAAAGGAAATGGGTTCAAATCCTGTCTTTTATGCTTCCTACCTGTGTAACCTTGTCACTAAGCCATTTAGTGTTTCAGTTTCCTCATCTGTAAAATTAGAGGTTTGGATTATAAGGGTCTCTTAGGTATCTTCCATCTCTAGATCTAGGATGGTATGTTTAATCAGACTGTGGGTTGCAGCCCACTCTTCCTAAAATACCTAAACACGAAGCCTGTCTCAAACACAATCACACCAACTCATCTCTCATCACTCTCCAATACTGATTCCTCCATCCACTTTGCACTTTCCCAGGTTCCCTTTTTGAATACTTGGCATCAGCCCCTCAGGGCATTTATAATTCAGTTATAAACTAGTTGCTACCTGGGGCTATCTATAGTTGTCCTAATCTGTATCCAAATGGCTCCACAGGAGAAGATGAGGTTGGTGACTTTGCACAGCCCTCTCATTTAGGTCCAACTGACTTGCAAGTCACGGCATCATCTTCCTTATGTCATAGTATTCTTCAAGAATGAAGTACAAACCATAACCTGTGAGTAGTTAGAGCTGCCCCTCCTGGGCACCCAACTGGACAATTCGCACTGGGCAACTCAGTTCCTCCTCTCCGCTCCTCTCTTCTCCTTTCCCCTCCTCTCTTCTCCTTTCCCCTCCTCTCCTCCACTCTAGCCTTCTCTTCTCTCCTCTGCACCTCTCTTCTCTCTCCTCCTGTCCTCTCCTCTCTTCTCCTCTCCCCTCCCGTCCTTTCCTGTCTTGTCCTGTCCTGTCCTGCTCTGTCCTGTCCTCTCCTCTCCTCACATGGGGTATCATGCCCTTACCTGAGGGTGTTCTGCCCAAAGGATTTACCTTCCTTTTTTGAAAGCTAAAAAACCTACCTAGATATCTTGAAGTTTAGTAGCTAGATTTTTTTTCTTAAACACAAATTATTGAAAATTTGGAAAATTATGCCCAATTAAAATTAAATCCAATTAAAATTAAAATTAAACCCAATTCACTCTTGCTTTCATTGATTGGCTAACAATAGGTCCCTACCCAAGCACAACTTAGCTTATTGTTTGGGCCCTGATGGCTCATAATTTAAAGAGCAATTGTTTCTCTTTTAGCCAGAAACTCTGAGGGTCTTCCCCTCCTACTGTGATTTTTTTTTTAATTAAAGGGACTGTGCCATGGCTCACTTCTTAAACAGCCCTAATCAAAGAACGGGCATTGCCTCAAAGTAAGAACTCTGAAAAGATCTTTGCTTAAAAAGGCTAAGGTTCCCCACTGCATCCTGGGCCATCACTAGCTGTCCTGATCAATATCTGGCCACTGGACTCAGATGGCTCCAGAGGAGAATTGAGGCTGGTGACTTTGCACAGCCCTCCCTCAATTGAATCCAAGTGACTTTCAAGTCATGGCATCATCTTCCTGATGTCATGGTCCTCTTTGAGAACGAAGGACAAACCACACAGCTGCTACCCAGGGACCCAGGGCAGCATCTGTGCAGACACGATTGCATTGGAAAATTATGCCCCATTCCCTGTGTGGGTCCTTGTCCCTGCTGGGATCACCTCATGGCTATGGCAGGAACCCTTGACTATGGCTCTGGGACAGTTACTAGCGAGTAATATCCTTGCCTCCTATCTTTTCATTTTGTGTTGGACAGAGCAAGTTACATATGATAATCAGGTATGAATGAGTTGCAATATGCATGGTAGATTTTCCTGCATTTTTATTATCTTTTCCTCCAAACCCATCTCTCTTCTAAACTTTCCTCCTATTTTTTTGGAGGCACTCAGGGTTAAGTGTCTTGTCCAGAGTCACACAGCTAAGAACCTCCTATATTTTTGAAGGCAATGCCATCCTTTCAGTCACCACAAGTTCACAATTTTGGTGCCATCTTTGCCTCCTCACTCTCCTGCCTCCAATCAGTTGCTAAATTTTGCTTAAATATGAGTTAGTTGTTATCTCCATAACATCTTTTTCATATCAGTCCCTTTCTCTCCACTCATAACTACTACTTAGTTCAAGTTCACACCACCACACTCTTGGACAAATACAGTAACCATCTTGTTGGTATTCCTGCCTCAAGTCTTCCCCTTCTCTGATCCAACATCCATACAACTGTCTAAAGGACTTTCCTAAAATACATGTCATTCAGTAAACAATGGTGTGCTCTGCTGGCTCTAGGATCAAATATTATTTCACCTTTATCTCATCTTTTTAAATTTCTGTTTTGGGATAAATTTCACAATGTCCTTGATTATTAGCACAGTACTTATAAACAATGTATAAGTAAGTTTATAAAAAAGTTTACAGACTACTGACTTAGTTCCCTAGTTTAGCAGTGTGGCAATCTTGATATTGGCCCTGCTGCCTTTTATACAATGTAGGTCCTTTGTGACTGAATTCCTGCCTTACATACTTTGACTAAGTCCCTGGTTCTCCATTCCTCCAAAGACTGAATTTCCTATTTCTCAACCCCAACCTACCTATCCATGACTTGACTTCCATTGTTGCTATCAGATCTCCATGATGCTGAAAAAGTGTCTGCCCAGATCTTTGTTATCAGACCTGTTATCTGACTTGCCCTTGCTTGGATAGACATCCTGGCACTTAGATTCATTTTGGACTTGTGGCCATGTGCCCATTCTCTCCATGGACTTATCATCCATTTGGGGGCTGACCTTTGTGCTCGTATCCCATGCCTCAAATAATCAATACTTGGCCTTGCCTCAATGTTTAGACCACTGATCCTCATCTGACATATTGGAGGATCTGCTTAGACTCTCAGGACCAACCTTCCCCAGCCTGCCCTTTCCTATTGACACCTGAGCCCCAGTCCTGATGTCTGCCTTGCTTGACTTTTTTTCAGTAAAAACAGCATTTTACCGGAAAGCATCTGCAATAACTCTTAAAGGCCAAATAGTCAGGCAGCTGAATTATGTCTGAAATCAAAGTACTAAATAGAGTAACCTAATAAACAAAGACCTTCACAATAGAAGTAGGTTAAAAAAAGATGCCCTCTCAGAAGTTGGTTACTAGTATATACATCATTCAATTCAACAAATACACACACACACACACACATATGTGGTATGTGTGTGTGTATGTAGTAGCTTTCCACAAAAGTGCTACCCTGATATTTCATTGTGGCATGTAGATAAACCAAGCCCTCTAATCTTTGCTGACAAAAAATAAACTCTTGTATGGTCTACCAATCTTGAAAGGCTTCAAGAATGAACTTTGGATAGAATGAAATTGCTTAAGGATGAAAAGGTTCATCAACTATAGATTAGTCACTTAGGTATGAATTATTTGACCATGGCCACCCATAAAATAAAGAAAACTATAAAATGGGCCTCAGTCAATCAATCAATCATTCAACCACAAGGCCCTACTCTATACTAGGTACTATGTGAGGTGCTGGGAACACAGAGACAAAAAGTGAAATAATCTTTGATATCAAGGAACTTATAATGTATCACAGGAGACAACATCACATGTAAATGCATATATAAGATATAAATAACGTAATTGGGTGAGATTGAGTATGAGGAAGATACCAGTATCTAGGCAATGGGGTATAGATCAGGAAAGGTCTCTTGAAGAAGTACCAAAATTAAGGCAGAGGATACAAAGAATCACATTGTTTTAGATGATCTATTAACATTAATTAAGCTGTTAGTAATCTAAATGTGTTATCTTTGTCCAACCAATAAAGGGTTGCTATTCTTCAAAGGCCCACAGCAATCCGTTGGTATTCTTCCTATACATGAAATCAAAAGACATAAAGAAATTGCAGCTAAATAAAAGACTGCCTTGAAGGGAAGAATAAACATATTGAATGTGTTGGTCGTCATGCCAACAAAGGCAACAAAAAATATCATTTCATGGGAAACTTGGTCAACTTACCTTGTAGCAACTTATATGCAATTATCTGATGGGGAAGGGTAAAGAATTAGAGAAATTCTATGAAAAATGGGATAAAATATTCCAAAGAATGCAACATATTTATTAATATTTAGTGACTTCAATGTAAATGTGGTCAGTCACAGGGAAGAACAGCAAAAAATGTTGAGAAATATAGTACAGGATTAAGAAAAGAAAGATATCAAAGACTACTCAAACCCCTCATATATGTATATCATACATTCTTCAGGAAGAAAGTCAGAACATGTAAAACACAGAGAATACAGGGAAAAAATGGAAGGAAGGAAGGAAAGAAGCAAAGAAGCAAGGAAGGAAGGAGGAAGGAATGAGTTATCTTTTAACGGAAGGAAACAAGTTACTGATGTGGAATTCATTTCCATATTCATTGTCTTTGGCAAGTAAAATAATCAGCTAATGAAAGGAAAGGTCAAATATAAACATGAATCAGAAGACAAGATAAACATGTAAAAAATAAAAGAAAATGGATTCAGTTATAACAGGTTCAACCTGATCTGTCCAAGCAAACTTGTCAAAAAATGGAAATAGATATAGTAAAAAACATAAATTCTGATTGTCACCATTTCATAGTAACTGTTTAATAGACATAGCTATTACCATAAAAAAGAATCTAATAAAATGTAGGAAAAAAACTTTAGATGGTAAGTACTAGCTCTTCTTGCTAAGCAGGGGGATATGGTAACTAAGGATAGTACTATTCTAGAATATAAAGTCATTTGGAAAATATTCTATAAGAGAATGCAAGATTAGAAGCCGTATCATATTTTTTAAAATGAAGAGCACTAGAGGGGAAAATTAGGCTGCAGAAAACTTGATGAGAGACCCAACTAAGCTGGATGATGCCAAGAGTATTTAATAACAAAGTGGAAGGCAGGCAACAACCAGATGAAAATAGGACAGATATGTCAACATTTCCATAACAAACTACTTTCATTGTCAGTGACAGTGGAACTACAATATTTGAATACTAATACCTCATTCTTTTGTGTGTTCTATGAGAAAATAAGAATGGTGTTAAATAAGCTGAAGTTAGAAAGCTCATCTGGACCAGACCAATATGTATAAAATAAATTCATGCTGGGGTGACACAATTCTGAAAGTATTGAGAGATCACATCTCAAGGTATCTGGAGGAAGGGAAGAAGATACTAAATGAATGAGAAAAAAATCATAAATGATGAGGACATCAATATCTGCTGGAAGAATGAATGAAAAAACATTTATTAAACATTTACCAAGTGTCAGATAGTATTATAAAAGCTAGTGATGCCAATACCAAAATCAAGATGATCCCCACCTTCAGGGAGCTTGCTTTCTAATAAAGGGGGACAACCCATATGGCAGAACGGTAGCCGAGGAGAAGAGTTTGGAAAAGTCAGAGGTAATGGTCACAGGAGTAATTTTTGTGAGAATAATCTAGGCATATATCGAAAGATATTCTTTTTAGTCTTATTATTCTAAAATGTTATGATTCTTCTATTATTCTAAACTTAAGTACCAAATAATAGGAGTATTTCCATATATAAGCAGAATAGGAAAAAAAAGGATTGCACATGAAACCATAAATTTCTCTTAACAGTTTGCTTATCTTTTTAAGCATATGATAACTTCAGCATATGACTTTCAAAGCTTCCCTGCTAGTCTGCTAGTCTGCATATTCTTTTAGTCTTCTTTCTGTTCTCTTTGTAGTATTTAAAAAATTGCTTAAGTGATCCTCTTCTCTTTTTGGTAATGCATCACTAACTCCCCTCTTTTGCCTACTTCCCTTTACTCCTTTAAAAAAAGAAAAATTTTTATAATAATGTGCACAGTGAAACAAAACAAATTCTCAAAGAGTGGTCACAGACAGAAAGGTGCAGAGGATACCAGGACCCACTGTGCTTATTGTTTATAATTATTGAAAATGCCTGGGATTTTATAGATCAAAATATACTTTTCAAAGTTCTTTCTCCATAGGTTTTCTCTAATGATTTGCTAAAATCATTCAAAATTCCTTTAGAGTTGTAACCACAGGGGCAAAATTGATCAATTTAGATCTGATTGTCAATATTTTAAAAATGACATGTTTTCCAAAGGTGCTCACCACTGATATAGACATCCAACACATACAACAAATGAAGAATCATTCCTTACAGATGGTTTGCAGATTACATTGTACTGATTCCATCAAGGCCCAGAATACCACAGGACTCCTAAGTCATACCCACAAATAGTCAAAGTTGATTGGCCTACCCAATCCACAGAGGAGAAACAAAGAGGAAGAATGGCTAGGCCCAAGATTGTGAGAAGCAGCTTGTGCATGCAGCCCAATTTAGTTAGTCTGGCAGTACATATATTTTGGACAAACAATGATCTAGGCTCAGAATAAAATAGGAGGAGAGAGGGCTGGATTACATTTGGGAAATTACATAGGGCTTTCAACAGTCCCAAGCTGATCCCTAAAAGAAAAATCCATCTTTTTAACACCAATATTGTTCCAGCAATGCAACATGACTATGAATCAAAGAATACCACAATCTCAGAAGAATCGAAATTGCAGGTGACCCAGAGCAATGGAGACACACGAAATGAGTGTAAGAAGACAGCAGCATATTATCAATGATGATTTGTGACAAAGAAATGGCATAAAAGATATCATTCTGGAAATGCATAATCAGGAAAGAATGTAGGCTAGTCATGAAGCAAGGAATAACAGATGCTGCTTTGATGCTAACATATTCTTAAGAGGCCTGAAGCAAGGCCTCCACTTTTTTGGGTGAAACCTCCACAGAGGATTTATGAGAGGATATGGACAAGAATCACACAGGATGGATTAGATTGGTTGTGATCTGTACCATCAGAAGAAACAGGCACATTGGTGAGCTCATATATAGGAAGGAGGGGTGAAACAATCATTTATATAGTACCTATTACATACCAAGCTCCATGATAAGAGGTGGATGCCATTATCATCCCCATTTTACAGTTGAGAAAACTAAGGCAAAGATTAAGTAACTTGCCAAGGGTCACATAGCTAATAAATGTCTAAGGCTGAATGTGAACTTGTCTTCTTGATTTCAGGCCCAGACCTCTATCCACTTGGCTGCCATCTGTTTCATAGACCTATTGAGGTATTCAAGTATTGGAATATTCCCAAGGTATCATTTTTTTTCTCTTTGGCATCTAGGTCTTGCCTTTAAGGTGCTTACAATCTAATAGAAATATACACAAATAAGTCTAATAGTTTGGGTGTATTCAAGAAGGCTTCATGGAAGAAGTGGCAAATAGCATCTATCAAAGTTCACTTTGTATTGAAAAATAGATTGATAGACCAGGTACTATATTGGTCCCCTCAAGGTAGCAAAAGGATCTGGGAAATATTCCAGCCCATGGGTTCGTAGTCTCTGGTAGTTTTAGGAAAAGAAAAAAAATTGTATTGGATAGAAAGAAATTGGGAATTGAGGGGAGGAGAATTGCATTCTTCATTGGCAGATGGGGTATTTACATTTAAGTGAGATCCATCTAAGCAAGTATTAAAGTATTAATTAGTTTCTTATGAGATCTAACGAGGCTCTGAGGGAATTAGAATAAGGACAAGTAAGGTTTGATTAGAAAGATAAAGAAGAAAAAGTATCTGACATAAGGCAGTTTCCAGGGTGACAAATTCAGGTAGATATCACCAGGAGAGGCCCTAGGAAACTATGCAGCCCACCACTATGAGCCACGAGGAGCTAGAAGTTGGAATGAATTGATGGAGAGTTGGAGGGATGGAAAAGGAATTACAAGGGAGGTAGAAGGAAAAGAAAAACAAAGGGCATCTGATACTTTATAGTTTTATCAAGACTAGACCAGCCTGTTCCACTTTGCAAATGATGAAGGTTCTCTTCCCTACCTGTTGGTACAACTTTACATTAAGAAAAACTTGATGTGTGTGTGTGTGTGTGTGTGTGTGTGTGTGTGTGTGTGTGTGAGAGAGAGAGAGAGAGAGAGACAGAGAGAGAGAGAGAGAGAGACAGAGATAGACAGAGACAGACAGAGAGACAGACAGAGACAGAGACAGACAGAGAAGAGAAAGAGAGCAAGAAAGGGAGACAGAGGCAGAGATAGAAAGATGGAGACAGAGACACAAGAGATAGAGACAGAGAAAAGGATAGGGAATTCCTGAGTGAAGAAATTCCTTCTAGTGATGCATATTAGCATCTTCTTTGCAGAGTCTTAATAGTTGACTAGAGCAGTGAAGTCAAAATGAGGTCACTAATTGTAATATTAATTAAAGTGGGACTTTTTTCTCTTTTAGAATGCTAAAGTAATCAAATGCCTTTGATTAAGTCTTATTGGCGCAAAACCCCAGGCCCACAACCTTTTGCTAACTATGTGCAAATCCCCCAGCCCACATCCTTTTGCTAAGTTTAGGTGTGAGGCCTTCCAGCCCTAAGAAGGGTATATAAACTGAGAGGTAAGCATTTTGTTTGGAGTTCTCACTCACTGGAAGAATGTTGATGTGGAGACTCTGGGTAGCCTCTGGGACACACCGCCCCCCCCCCGTTTTGAAAAAACCCAGATGTTGGTGCTTCTCTGGTAACTATGTGTTATGATTTGATATGCTTATATTGTCTCTGTAATTTCTGTCTGTATTTGCCCTGAAGTTCAGGGTACTGGCTTTTCCCCCTGAACTAAGTGAATGATATTTGTGTTTTGGATTAAAGTGAGACTGTTAACCCCTCAAAGTTACTTTCCTTAGAAAAGCAGATCAAAGAACCTGTGCTGGCAGCTCTTGTTGCTGATCTTGTTGGGTCTCACACATCAGCAGCAGCTGCTAACAACATTGTTGTTACACTAATCTGTACAAGAATCCTTGTGTGCCACATATTGACTTTGTAGTTTTAATTTAGTTTTAAAATGTAATGTTATCTATGATTTATTATATTTTTTATTTATTTTGTTAAATATTTCCCAATTACATTTTACTCTGGTTTGGCAGCACTCCTGAGTGGCTAGTGTTTGACACCTCTGGCCAAGAGTATCAGGAAGTCAAGTCACTTGTCCAAGGTTACACAGCCATTGTGTGTTAAAGGTGAGACTTAAAGTCATGTCTTCCTGCTTCTGGTATTGGCTCTTTCTTTATATGCTACACTGTCTCTTTTCAAGATGCTGTATGCAAATGTCCCTAAAATAATTTTGTCAAAAAAACAAAACGAGAGGATCAGCAGGGTGGCACGATGGAGTCAGGAAGATGTGAGTTCAAATCTGACCTAGCTGTGTGACCCTGGGCAAGTCGCTTAACCCCTATTGCCTCTAAAACATCATGTGGCAATGCTAAATGTTAGGGCATTTCCATTTTGGAATTTCAAAATCTATGTAGTGACCACAGAATTATAGATTTAGAGCAAGAAGGGACCTTAGAGGTCATCAAGTCCAGCGTCCTCATTTTACAGAAGAACTGAGGGATTGAGAATTTAAATGACTTTCCCAGGGTCACACAGCTAATAAATGTCTGAGGTAGGACTTAAACTCAGGTCTTTCTGATTCCAAATCCAGTGCTCTATCTTCTATGCCACCTAGCAGTATTGCAAAATGGGTAGAAAGTCAGACTCAGTAAGAAAGAACTGGGTTCTAATCCTATTTTTGGCATTTACTGTCTGACCCTGGGCAAGTCATTTAACCTCTCAAAGTCCCCAGACAACTCTCTAAGACTAAGTTGCAGGACAGGTATCTATCTACATTGGTGGAAAGAATTTCCTAACCAGGAGCATCCTATACAGCTAAAATGACATGTGTGGACTTACCCCTTCCCCTTCTCCCCCAGAAAAAAAAGAGAGGTAAATGACCTGAAAATAATCTGTCATGTATGATTCTCCCCCCACAAAAGAAAATATCATAAAAGAAATAGACTAAATTTTAGATGAAAAATAGGAAGTAATTATAATAATTGCATTGCTATGGTCTGTTTAAATAACATTTTGCTTATTTGTAAAGTATATACCACCATATATGGCATAGAGTAAGTGCTTAATAAAATGCTTGTTCCCTCCATCCCCTCTTCCTTTTTTGCAGACTACTAAGGCTGGCTTTCATTATGTCCTGCCCCTCTGTACATTATTGTAATAATGTCCCAATGTCAATTTCTCCACACATCATCATTACTGTCTTTGCTTTCTGGTTTTTATGCCTGTCTCACTGTCCATAGTTGACCCTCATCTCACTCTACCATTCCATTGTTTCATCTAACTTTCCTTATGTTTTAATTTTTTTATCCAGGTTCCCTCTTTTCCATGTTTTACTTTAACAAGCTTATAACCTTTCCCCTATATTTAGCCCAGGAGGAATAACAGTCAAAGACTGATCAAGTTATACAATTACGGCTCACTTTGAAGGCCAATATCAAATTAGAAACTGCTTTAGAGACAGTGTTGGCTTCCCAGAGCTCTGAAACAGACAGTGCCCAGAAGGCAGCTGGTATATTCATTAACCACTTGGGTCCATTTATTAGCAGCTTGCCTTCTAGTTAGGGATTACCTTCTCTGATTATATGGCTAAAGGATATAACTATTGTACCCACGAATGACTGGGTTCCTATCTGGGGTTCCATAAAGGTTAAGCAGACCATACCCTTCCTTAGAAAACTTTCTGATCCTCAGGTTCAACATCTGAAGAACTCAAAAGCTTTGATCATGTCACTCTCTTCTTCAAAAGCTTTGGATGGCATCTACCTGCTTATAAAAGAGTATCCAGATTCCATAGCCTTGCAATCAAGCTTTGCCATCTGGCCTTAACCTACCTGTCTAGCCTTATCTGACATTGTACCCTCCTCCCATGAACTTTTCACTGTTGGTTTGATGGAAGTCATTCTCACACCAGTAGAAGTCAAGTTTTTTCAAGTTAGCACTTGCTTTTTGGTGCTGTTTCAGCTATACCCTGGGAGATGTGGCATGTGGAGCAGTGCTCTAATGAATATAATGTGTCCTTTCTTGTTCCCTCCTATACAGTGGGAGGCTTGAACTTCACTTTCCCCTTAAACTTCAAGTCATCATGTAACTTCTAATTGGACATGAATATATGCTTCTTATAACCATTCTTCAGCTTTTGGTTGACTTCAACAGACTGATCTTCAATGTTATTAATAAATGTGATACTTATTTGTTAACAGTATCATTCTAGATGGCTAAAATTTCCTAACTATAGCATAAAGTGTGAGAGGATGAGTACAATGGTGGATAGGGAACCAGCCTTGGAGTCATGTAGACCTGTTCAGGTCCCATCTCTAACACATACTGGTTGTGTGACCCTGAACAAGTGACAACTTCTCCCGGCCCTAGGTTGTTCTCTATGAATATAAATTGCAGAGCAGGAGCCAATTGGCATTAGCAAAGGATGTTTCCTTACCTGGGAGTACCTATATGAATGAAATCTCAAGCTTAGTCAACACACACACACACACACACACACACACACATACACACCAGAAATAGCCAGAGAACATTTTTCTCTTATCATATGCTAACCATTTAGGGTCATAGAATTTAGAGAAACCAACTTTAAAAACAATACAGCCCAACCTCCTCACCTCACTAATTAAGAAAATAGGGCCAAATGTAGTGAAATGACTTACACAAAGCTATGCAGCTAATAAGTAGGAAAGCCATGATTCAAATTTACATCTTCAACTTCAGACCCAGGGCTTTTGCAAGCTATGTATCTAGGCTTTTGTCTTTTGATTCTACTTCAGGCCTTCCTCAACTACTCCTCCAACAACCAGCATCATAGAGGAGGGTACAGTAGATTAAGCCTTCTTCCATCTAGTCCTTGCTATTACTTCTCTTATTTTCTGAAATTTAGCCTCCTCTTTTGTCACTAGTTGCCACACCACTGGTCCCCTTTCCTAGCCTAGGTTGTCAGTCTATTACAAAAATGCGCCCTAACCAAATGGGTTTTTCCTATTATCTTTCAGGATAGTTTTATATTTCTGTCCTTCTGTATTTTGGTTTCTGCTTATTATAAACACCTAAAAACCCCTTCTGTCTAACTATACAATTATGACCCATCCTTCAAGACCCAGCTTGAATTCCACCTTTGTAATAAAGCCTTCCCTGACCACCTCCGCCTGAAGTGTTCACTCCCTCCTCCAAGCTCCTACAGCAATTATTGTCTATACCATTTATTGGACAATAAATCCTATGCTGCCATGTGAAAGTTCTCCTATTGCTGTTTTAACCTATTATTTTACTAACGCTGTTTAACTTTTTGTTGTTATTTAACTTTTTCTTATCTTTCCAACTCTATAAGAAGTTCCTTTAGGCTAGGGATGCTGTTTTCTACTTCTCTTCATCTTACTCTCCCTTCCCCTCATTCTCCCAAGGAAGCCATGGAAGATGAACTAAAAGGGCAGCAAAACAACATTTATGGATAGTCTTAAGGACTATCCCAGCTCCTGTCCCACTCTGAAGCTGATGTGATATAGAAGACAAAGACTGGAAAAAACAGAATACTTGGGCTGGTAGTTCTCAGCTAGTCCACAGAGCATATTGTTCTTTCTGGGCCTTTGTATTTCTCTGTGCTATATGTATGCTAAGGAAAGTCTTATTTATGTATTGGGCTATACTGCGAATTTCCTGAGGTCTTTGGCACAGAGAGAACTAAATGGTTTGGAGTCTTGAAAAGAAGTACTGAACTTTCCCCAACTTTCTCAGATATGCCTGTGTCATGCACTCTGGCACCTAAAGATTTCAGCATATTCTGATAATACTGCCTTGTGTATCATGAGCACTCAACAATTACTTATTGATTTAATTGGAGTTCACAGATTCAATTACCTGAGAGTCTTGAGAAATTGATGCAGTTACCTCGGAAAATATGTAGAAAAAAATGAAAATGGCACATGTTGGAGGAGCTCTGGCAAAATACCATGGTATACAAATTACAATGGTAAATACAAATTTTGATATGGTTTTGTTTTGTGACATCAGTGGTTTGTGTGTGTGTGTGTGTGTGTGTGTGTGTGTGTGTGTATGTGTGTGTGTGTGTGTTTCTTCTGACACTGGATTAACCTAGAACACCTCACCTTGACCAGATGAAGCAAGAATGAACTGGTTTCCCCACCTTTAGTTAGTTCTTTCCATTGAATGCAGATTTCATGTCACACACATTTGTTTTTAAGTCTATGAGTTTTAAGAATGGTTATTACTCCAAGGAAACCTGTTTATAGCCCTCAAAAAAGATTTCAATGACTACTACATTCATTGCGGTGTCTCTTGGTGAGGAGAAGTCAAGGAACATTCAAGAGTGCTAAATTCAAGTGCTGAAACAGCACCATTTGCATCAAAGTGTAAAGGAGAGCTCAGTCAAAAACAAACAAACAAACCCAAAAATAAAGCCAAGAACTAGCAAATTATTGCCAGAAAACAGACTAATTAATCCTCAGAAAATGAGCAAAAACCTTCAGGGAGATCTGGCAGCTGGAGGAGTACTTAGTGATTCCACTTCAGTGCAGTGTAGGTGTTTCAAAGTTGGAAGAACAACAAGACCAGTCAAAAAAGAAAAAAAAAACAGCTGCTAACTGTTGCTATGAAGAAAAAATGTTTATTATAGGCAAGACAGTACAAAGAGGAGAGCAGGGGTCAGCAAACAATGGCCCGGCAGGCCAAATCCAGCCTGCCACCTGCTTTTGTGTGGACTGCAAGCTAAGAGTAGTTTTTACATTTTAAAAAATTATTAAAAATGTAAGAAAAAACCACTCTCAGGGTCAATTATTTTAAACTGTTTTCAAAAATATATTCTTAGCTTGTGGGCCATAAAAAAGCCAGTGACAGGTTGTTTTTGACATGCGGGGCCATTGTCCAGGGCTGCCAGACCCTTGACTAGAGTAATGATGGTTGGAAAAAGGTAATTTTTTTACTGATGAAACTCCCTTTTTGATTAGAGTATATCAAAACCCTATCTAGATGGTTTACAAATGTAGCATTATATTGAGCTGTTTGAAATGATGAGCATAATTCAGGAATACCAGGGAAATGAGAGAATATACATAAAGAGACAGAGCAATGTAAGTAGAACTGAAAAATATATGAATATATACAAATATAAAAATATACAAAATAAATAATCATGTGAAGAAAACCACTGCATTACAAGACGGCAGAGATCTGATCAATGCAGAGACCAATTGCATTTGGACATTTGTGGCAGGGGAGCATGCTTTCTGTCTTTTGCAGATAGATGGTAATCTATAGATGTGAAATAAGTCACGAATTCTCTGACATAGCCAAGGAAGAGTCAAAGACAGGGAGTCATGGGGAAGTAACCTTTTAAAAGACCATCAAATGCTTTAACATTTTAAAAAAGAAAAGCATGTAGTATTTTGAAAAATACTGTGTAAGATATTTGAAAAGTCCTGTAATGCTTCTAAAGTAATAGAGAGGCAAACTTTTGCAAGATGGTTGAGTGAGATGTTGTGTATAAGCCCAGGTTCTCTTCCTTACCTCCAAACAGCTAGAAATAAACACAATAAACTAAAAGATGGTAAAGGAAAGACATCCCTGAAATAAAATCCCTACAGGAAAAATCAAAGGGGAGACTGAGGAAATGAATAAACAAAGTAAAACTCCTAATACAATGAGGAAATACTATAGGATGTAGAATGTCAAGAGAAAAAAAACTACAGATGGAAAAGCGTAATTCTGCAATCACTACAAACAGAATCCCAGAAGAGAGAATAAAATGGTCGTAAGAATATCAAGAGCAGTTGGAAGGTATAATTTTAAAAAAAACCTGAAATAAGAGATAAACATAAATAAGCCTTAATGAAAAACTAAAAAACAAGATAAATGGCTTACAAAAGAAGTTAGAAAATCCTGGAGGAAAAAAGTGAGAAAAGCAGAATTCATTGATTACATGATTCAACAAGAAATATTAGAGGAAAAGCTAAAGACAGAAAAAAATAGAAAGAATGCATCAGTGCACTCTCTCTCTCTCTCTCTCTCTCTCTCTCTCTCTCTCTCTCTCTCTCTCACTGAAATCAGCACTTAAGCACTGACCTCCTTTGACTAAGGAAGTCAAAGATAGAGGGAAAATTGCCATACGTAGAAAACTATAGCAGCACTTTTCAGGGATAAAAAAAAATTTTGAAAAAAAGGTTACTGCTCATCTGTTGAGAATGACTGAACAAATCATGGCATAGTGGAGAGTTTCACCCCAACCCCAATTAATGTTAACACAGAAGCCCCAGACTTCTTGATTGAATCAATCAATCAAAGGTATAAACTTGGTAAGATCTGGTCCTTTCTTAATCAGTTTGGGAAGAGAAAAATGCTTTGAGCATTGAATAAAGATAGACGACATTACACAGGAAATGTCTTACAATTGGCTGAAAGAATCAAACATACCTCTGGGCCTATTATAACACAGCAAGCCTATTCGTCATCTGGTACTCCAATGTCAGGACATTCTAATGGCAGGGCAACTTCAGCCAGGCCCCTGAGAGGAAATCATTTGGAATGAGAGTCTCTGCCTCTTTATGTCCCTCCTCCATTCCCAAGCAATTGTGTGAATTTGGGGCATCTATTAGAGCCATGAGAGAGGTCCTAGTAGCAAACAGATCCAGCATCAGTTTCTGTGCTGAGAGCTGAGAGATACAAAGAAAGGAAATAGAGACTTTGATGAAAGGTAATCTCATGAAAAGATTCTAAAAGGCACAAATCCTCAGAACTCAAAGCACAATTACACTTAAGGAGAAATTCATGAGAATTCCATGAAGGAAAAAAAACTTCAAGTAATTAGGAGCTATGTAAGTTTATCCTTTGACCATATGCTCCATAAATTTGAGCCTACTCTCCCCAGGCACCTCATGTGTTCAAAGGGAAAGTGTATCCCAAGTTTGGAAATGGAAGGATGTTTTAGGAACAACTATAACTGCTGTACTTTCTCAGTGAATATCTCTTTCAGAAACATTGATGCCAACTCATTGGTTGATTTTGGGAAGTGCACCAGATGGGGGCTCATGATTTATAGTACTAGATATCCCAACCCCTCAGAGCTACCCCTACAACTCTGAGAAAAGAGAATTAGTCAGCTATTTACTAGCTCAGTTGTGTAAAATTAAAATAGAAAGTGATCCCTGTGAGTCACATATTGATTTAGAACCACAAATTAACATAATCTATGTTATGATATTTTAAAATTTTATTTTATTTTTATTTATTTTAGTTCCCAATTACATTTTAATCTGGTTCAGGCTGTTCTCAGTAAGTTTGACACCTCTGGCCTTGAGAGGACCAAACTTGTCAGTACCAATTGGAATTGGAGGAATAAGAACAGAGAGGGTGCTGCTTAGGAATGTGATGGACTGCTATTGTGCCACAAGAAGTGAGAAAATAGGAACATTTCAGGTAAATGTGAGAAGACTTGTATAATCTGATAAAAGGCAAACTAAGTAGACTGAGAGAATAATTTATGCAATGACCACAATAATTTAAAGGAAAACAGCATTGAGAGATATCAGAACTCTGATTAATGCTGAGCATATTCCTTTGGAAGTGATGGACTATGAGTATGGAATCAGGCATATAATTTCAGACATAGCCAATGTGTTCATTTGTTTTGCTTAACTCTACTTTATCTATAAAAAGAGAATTCTATTACGAGAGGGGGAGTCCTTGTAAAATGAGAATGATATAAGAGAAGGCATCAGCAGAGCCATGATGGTGGCTGGAAAGCAGGGACTTGCTTAAACTCTCCCCCAAATCCCTCCAAACACCTGTAAAAAATGTCTCTGAACAAATTCTAGAGCTGCGGAACCTATGAAATAGCAGGGGGAAGCAGGTCTCCAGCCCAGGATGCCTAGATGGTGGCTGGGAAGGGTCTATCACACGGTGCTGGGAGCAGAGTGGAGCCAAGGGTAGGCTGCCCCAGAACAGATCAGACCAGGAGTGGGCCCAGAGTAGGCCTTAAGGCCATGACTCATTGAGCTGTGGCAGTTACCAGACTTCTCAACCTACAAATGCCAAAGACCGTGGAGCAGGTTAGTGGGAAAACTTCTAGATCAGGTTATAAAGCAGTCTGGCCACCAGACCCGGGGGTGGTGGAGGTGGTGTGGTGGTGGTGCCAGCAGCCACTGCAGCTGCTTCCAGAGCTCCAGCATCAGCTGCTTCCGGAGTCCGTGGCTCACACAGTGGGAGGAATCAAGTGGCAGACCAGAGTGGGAGTGAAGGGCTTGCTTTGGTCTGCTTGGATCTGGGTTGCAATCCTGGTTGGCAGCTCTTGGGGGAGGAGGAGCACTGCTGTGGAAGAGCTTGCGGTGACAGTGGAGTAGAAGTAGCTCTGAAAACAGCAGAACAAAATGCCTCAAACTCAGGACAAAGCACTCCCTACTCTACAAGCATTCATACCTTGAAAAAAAGCTCAAAGGTCAAGTAGTTGGCTGGGAACATGGCCAGGCAGCAAAAAAGGACACAGACTCAGGCTCAGACTCTAGAATCGTTTTTTTTGGTGACAAAGAAGATCAAAACATTCAGCCAGAAGAAGTCAACAAAGTCAAAGAGCCTACATCAAAAGCCTCCCAAAAAAGATGTATTGGTCTCAGGCCATGGAAGAGCCCCAAAAGGATTTGGAAAAGCAAGTAAAAGAAGTAGAGGAAAAATTGGGAAGAGAAATGAGAGAGTTGCAAGAATAACATGAAAAACAAGTCAATGACTTGCTAAAGGACACTCAAAAAATACTGAAGAAAATAACACTTTAAAAAATAAACTAACCCAAGTGGCAAAAGTGCTCCAAAAAGCCAATGAGGAGAAGAATACCTTGAAAGGCAGAATTAGCCAAATGGAAAAGGAGGTCCAAAAAACCACTGAAGAAAATACCACCTCAAAATTTAGATTGGAGCAAATGGAAGCTAGTGACTTCATGAGAAACCAAGATATTATAAAACAGAACCAAATGAATGAAAAAAACAGAAGACTGTGAAATATATCATTGGAAAAACCACTGACCTGGAGAATAGATCCAGGAGAGAGAATTTAAAAATTAGTGGACTACCTGAAAGCCATGATCAAAAAAAAAAAAAACACAGCCTAATCATCTTTTGAGAAATTATCAAGAAAAACTACCCTGATATTCTAGAGTCAGAGGGTAAAATAGAAATTGAAAGAATCCACCAATCACCTCTTGAAAAAGACCCCAGAAAGAAAACTCCTAGGAATATTGTCACCAAATTCCAGAGTTTCCAGGTCAAAGAGAAAATATTGCAAGCAGCCAGAAAGAAACAATTTGAGTATTGTGGAAACATAATCAGGATAACACAGGATCTAGCAGCTTCTACATTAAGGGACAGAAGGTCTTGGAATATGATATTCCAAAGGTCAAAGGAGCTAGAATTAAAACCATAAATCACCTACCCAGCAAAACTGAGCATAATGCTCCAAGGCAAAATAAGGATTTTCAATAAAATAGAGAACTTTCAAGTTTTCTCAGTGAAAATACCAGAGCTGAATAGAAAATTTGACTTTCAGATACAAGAATCAAGAGAAGCAGGAAAAGGTAAACAAAAGAGAAATCATAAGGGACTTACTAAAGTTGAACTGTTTTGTTTACATTCCTACATGGAAAGATGATGTGTGTAATTATGAAACCTTTATTAGTATTAGGGTAGTCGAAGGGAACATACATATGCACATACATACATACATACATATATAATATATTTATGTATACATAGACAGAGGGCACACAGGGTATTGAATATGAAGGGATGATATCTAAAAACATTAAATTAAATTAAGGGATGAAAGAGGAATATATTGAGAGAGGGAGGAGGGAGAGATAGAATGGGGTAAATTATCTTACCTAAAAGTGGCAAGAAAAAGCAGTTCTGTTGGAAGGTAAGAGGGAGCAGGTGGGGGGGAATGAATGAATCTTGCTCTCATTAGATTTAACTTGAGGAGGGAATAACATAACTCAATTGGGTATCTTACCCCACAGGAAAGTATGGGGAAGGGGATAAAAAATGGGGGGTGATAGAAGGGAGGGCAGAGAGGGGAGGAAGGTAATCAAAAGCAAACACTTTTGAAAAGGGACAGGATCAAGGGAGAAAACTGAATAAAGGATAGGATGGAGGGAAATATAGTTAGTCTTTCACAACATGAGTATTGTGAAGTGTTTTACATAATGATACATGTGTGGCCTATGTTGAATTGCTTACCTTTTTAGGGAGGGTGAGTGGAAAGGGAAGAGGGGAGAGAATTTGGAACTCAAAGTTTTAAAATCAGATGCTCAAAAGAAAAAGTTGTTTTTGCATGCAACTGAGAAATAAGATATATAGGGAATGGGGCATAGAAATCTATCCTGCCCTACAAGAAATTAAGGGAAAAGGGGATGATGGGGGGAGTGGAGTGACAGGAGGGCTGACTGGGGAATGGGGCAATCAGAATATATACCATCTTGAAGTAGGGGGAGGGTAGAAATGGGGAGAAAATTTGTGACTCAAAATCTTGTGGAAATCAATGTTGAAAACTAAAATATTAAATAAATAATAAAATTTGAAAAAATAAAAGAAGGCATCAATAAAACATTTACTTAAAATAATAACAATAATAAAGAAAATAGACCCTGAAAAGAGAATCTAAGAATCATTGGACTCTCAGGAAAGCATGATGAAACTAACAACCAGAATAACACATTTCTGGAAATTGTAAAGGAAAATTGCTCAGAATTAGTGGAATGAGAGGATACATCTACACAGAACAGATAGAATCCAAAGTATTACACCAGAGAAGAGCCCCAAGTTTAACTTACCCCAAATGTGGTAGCAAAGCCCCAGAATTCCTAGGTTAAATAGAAAATATTGAATAGAGCCAGAGACAGATCGTTTACCAAGGGAAGTCTAGTCAGAATCATCCAAAACTATTCACCTTTAAGGGGAAAAAAAGGGAGATTGACTAGACATATGATGTCCCTGATACCAGAAACTCCTGGAGGAGGAAATTTCTAATGATTCAGGTCAATACCTTCTCAGTAACTTTTTAAAATGAGAAGTTTTAAAACTTCTCTTTTTAGAAAGTTGCCTAGAACACAGAGGATTTAAGTGATTTGCCCAGCCAATGTGTTGAGAGGAAGGGGACCAGGAACCAAGCTTTCTTGGCTTTAAGGCTGGATGATCTATATTCAATATACAATAATGCTTCTGTATAACTAATCCAGAACTATTTTTAAAATATTTTTTCCAATTATATGTAAAGAGTTTTTAGCACTCATTTTTGCAAAAATTTTATTTCCAAAATTTTCTCCCTCATCTCCACTCTTCCTAAAACAGTAAACAATTTGATATAGGTTATATATGTGCAGTCATGTAAAACATATTTCCATACTAGGCATAGTTATGAAAGAAGAAATAACCAAAAGGAAAATAAAACTCACGAAAAAAATAAAGTGAAATAGTATGGTCTTATCTGTATCCAGAGTCCATCAATTCTTTCTCTGGATATGGATAGTATTTTCCATCATGAGTCCTTTGTAATTGTACTGGATTGATGTATTGCTGAGAAGAGTTAAGTCACTTGTAACTGATCATCACATAGTGTTGTTACTATGTATAATGTTCTCCTGGTTCTGCTCATTTCACTTCACATCAGTTCACATAAGTCTTTCCAGGTTTTCTGAAATCTGCATGCTTACCACATCTTATTGCATAATAGCATTTCATGACATTCATATACCGCATCTTGTTCAACCATGCCTAATTGAGGGGCATCTCCTCAGTTCCAATTTTTTGCCACCACAAAACAGCTGCCATTGATATTTTTCTAAAAGTTAAGTCCTTTTCCCTTCTTTATGATCTCTTTAAGATACAGAACTAGAAATGGCATTGCTCAAAGGGTATGCACAGTTTGGTTGCCTAATCCAGATCTATTGACTTTTGATGAAAACAAGAAAGACAAATTGGAATAGAATATACTGAAGAGCAAAGAAAAATTATTTGCATCCAAAAACAATGGATCCTGCAAAGCTGAGCATAATCTTACAGCAGGGAAAAAGGAACTTGAAATAGAACTGTTGGATTCCTTCATTCTTTTTAGAACACCAAAGTATGAATGAAAAATATTTATTAAGCACTTAGTATGTGCAAAGGACTGTGCTAAACCATGGGTATGTATGTATGTATGTATGTGTATGTGTGTGTGTGTATATATATGTACACATGCACATATATACATATACACACACATATACAATGCTTTTACCAATGTATTATATATATACATTAATATGTATTGTACTACTAGCAGTAGGATAAGATAAATATTATGAAATAAACCAATTACATTGAAATATAGTTATCAAAATATTTTTTTAAAAGCAAGTTCATGGACTCCAACTTAAGAATGTTTGCACTTAATTGTTCTAATCAATAAAAACTGAAGATAGCTATGCTTATTTGAAAGGAAGAAAAGGAGGAAGAAAGGGAAGAAGGAAGGAAGGAAGGAAGAGACACAGAGAGGGAAAGTCTTACTATTAGAAACTGTGCAAAAGTAAAATAACTCAATAGATTGTGAATCTATTCCCTGGAATTTTTCAAGTTAAACCTGAATGTCTACATGTTAGGGGAATTTCTACTTGTAGAGGGGAATTTCTATTCAGATATTTATTGAGCTAGATTGTAATGGAGATCCTGTCTACCCTGTAAATTTTACACTTTTTGTGATATTTAAGTAACATTGGCTCTTGGCTAGGGATGATTTGAATTTATCAAGGCCAAGCAAAGATATATTTCCTTAAAGAGTCAAAGATCTCATCAAGAGGGCCTTGAACTGAAAATATAGGGGAAAGGGAAAAAAAAACTGGTGTACAAGCCAAATACCAGAGAGAGTAGTAGGTATGCTCTAGAAACAAGATATACCTGAGAAAAACTGGAAACAACATCAGAGCAAAAACACTAGTATTAAGGAAGGATCGGAAAGGTTGATTGGTCATAGTAAGATTTGAATTAAGTCTTGAAGGAGGGCAGGGAAGGTAGCAGGTGAGATATGGAATAGAACATTCCAGATATGGAGCATATGCAGTGAAAATACACAATTGGGAGACGGAGTGTCTCACGAAGAGCATGGAAGCCAGCGTCACTCTACATTACAGTGTATAGAGAGGCATTAAGTGTAAGAAGATTGAAATGTGAGAAGGGTCCAGATTATAAAGGAATTTAAATGCCAAATAGGATTTTATATTTTAATCCAGAGGCAACAGGGAGCCACTAGAGTTTAGTGAATTGAGGGGGGTCCCATAGATCTGATAGGACCAATGCTTGAATTAATAGAGTCATTATAACAGATGATAGAAAGAAGGTAAAATTATTCAACTTTTATTTTGCCCCTGTTTTCTTTAGTCAGTTTTTTTTATTATTTTATTAAGGGCCTACTATGTGCCAGGAACTGTGATAAGTGTTAGGAATACAAAGAAAGGTAAAATACATCTTTGCTTTCAAGAAACTCACAGTTTTTAACAAGGAAAATGGTATTTAGACTGAGAAAATAGAATAGAAATGGTCAACAAATGGTTGAAAATCAAGACAATTGAGAAGCTCATATCTACGTGTCCTAACTGAGTTCTGGCCACCAGAAAGGATAACCTTGATTCCAGGGACTTGGGGGTGGGGAGCTGTCAGAGGGGAGAGTGATGTGATTAATGAGCTATCAGTGATCTTTCTGTAAAAAATTATGGATAATGGAGAAGGTGTTTCAGGACTGGAGGTGGGCATACCTAAGGTCTATTTTCAAAAGACAGGAAGTAGTAAACCATGAGCTCATGTTCAATTATTCACAAAATTTTAAGTTTTATTATTAAGGAGATAGCTTTTTAATATTCAGAAAAAGAAGCAGTGACCACTAAAAGCCAACATGAGCTAATCAAGAATGGGTCACTTCAGATTAAACTCATGCCTTCTTTTGATAAGCTATGTTGTTCTTCAATTGTTTTCAGCCATGTCCAATTCCTTGTGATCCTATTTGGGGTTTTCTTGACAGATATTGGAGTGGTTTGCCAATTCCTTCTCTAGCTCATTTTCAGATGAAGAAACTGAGGCAAAGAAAGTTAAGTGACTGTTGCAACAATTCGGCTAGCAGCTGCTGTGGGAGTCAAAGACCAACACAAGCCCAATGACAAGGATGCTGCCAGCACAGGTTCTTTTGATCTGCTTTACTAAGGAAAGTAGCATTACGGGGTTAACAATCTTGTTTTAAACCACCATACAAATATCATTAACTTAGTTCAGGGGAAAAAATGCAGCACCTTGAACTTCAGAGCAAATGCAAACAAATTACAAACATACATTATAAACAGACCAAATACAATTCATGGTTACCAAGAAACCAACATCTGAGTTCAGGAGCCGGGGAGCTCATGACAACCCTCCTGTAGCTCAGAGCCCCAAGCAAATAACTCTGTTCTCTCTTTTTATGCAGTCTTTGGACACCATCAAACATCATCTGAGCAACCAGAACTTAGGGTCCTACTATTGGCTCTGGTCTTAGCAACTCCCTTTAGGACCCTGAGGTCTTCACGCCCACATAGGCTTAGCACATAGGCTGAGATAGGGGTTTGGGCCTGGGGCTTTGCACCTAGTAAAGCTCAATCAAAGTCACTTAATTAATTTATCATCTAAAACAGTATAAAAGTTCCAATTTAATTGATATTACAGTGACTTGGCCAGGGTCACACATCTAGTAAGTGTCTGAAGCCAGATTTGAACTCAGGAAGATGAGTCTTCCTGACTCCAGGCCCAAAACTCTATTCACTTTACCACCTAGCTAGGTTCCTACTTGATAAGATTACTGGTCCAATAAATAAACAAAATGACGGATTGTTCAGCAAGGCATTTTGATAAGTCCCTTACCAGATGTTTCATTTCAATTTGATATTACCTCTAGAATTGTTGATGGGTAACATGACGATGGCAAGTAGGTGTCAAAATAGATAGAGCATGTGGCCTAGAATCAGGAAAACTTGAGTTCAAATATAACCTGAGACACTAGCCATGTGATCCTGGGCAAGTTAATTAACTTCATCTGCCTCAGTTTCTTTAACTGTGAAACAAAGGTCATGATGACACTTATCTCCTGAGTTTGTTGTGAAGATCAAATGAGATAATATTTGTAAAGGGTTTAGCACATAAGTAGGTTCTTGACACTTATTCCCTCCCTTTCCCTCCTTCCCCATAAAAACATGCTAAGCTTTACTTTGAGTTATGAATCTACTTAAAGATTAGTTTGATATCCTGTTGGAAATCAGAGAATTAACACTTCCAAAATGTATTAGGAAGGTCAAGGTGGCTCTGATTTGGTTCCTAGTTTCTCAAGTCACAAATGAGAAAGAGACAAAATGTCCAACAAATGATAACAGTGGGGAGGGATTTCTCTCATTTGCCTACTATAATAATAGTACAGTATTTGATATTTAAATATGCAAATATTCTACCTATGTGACCTCAGACAAGGCAATTCCTCTCTTTTAACCTCAATTTTCTCATCTAAATGGGATTGTTATAGATTATATCCTTCCATCACAAAATGTTATAATCCTATGATTTTATATCTTTGGGGGCAAAATAGAGAACTGTGGTTCAGTCCATCATTAAGTCAATTCTCTCCTTCAGTTTGTATGTAGGACTACTCAAGACGGTCTTATCCATGTCTGTGTCCTCTTATAAATGCTCCACAAATAATAGTTCAGCTAACTGAGTTTAGAAATATTTGACTGAAAGAACAGACCTGAATAATAGCAATGACAGGATCTGAGTTTCTTAGGGAAAGGGATGGGAAAGTCTCAATAGAGTACACAAAGACTCAAAGGGAAGTCTCTAATAGGATTCTCTAGTAGTCTTTCCTTGACCTTGTGCTATTCAACATTCATAATAATAACTTGAATGATGGCACACATAGCATGCTTTTCAAAGTTTAAGATGACAGAAAAAGCAGAAAGGAATAGTTTAATGTCTTGGGCAACAGAAAAGAAATTAGAAAGAAGCACGACAGACTGGAACAATTAGCCAAATCTACTAAGGTGAAATTTAACAGATATAAGGCAAATTCCTATAGTTGCATTAAAAAAAAAAAACAACTGTAAAGGTATAGGATGGGAATGGGGAGTGAACTGGTTTGACATAAACAAACCATTCACTTGACATAGATCCAACTGTTTCAGTGGACTTTAAGCTGAATCTGAGTCAACATTGTGGCACAGAAGCAAAAAAAGCCAATGCTGTATTAAGGCTGAATTAATAGAAACACAGTGTAAAAAATGATAATTTATTGCCCTCCAGCATTTTACCCTGGTCAGATCACATCTGCAGTATTATATTCAGATCTGGGCACCATATGTCAGAAAGTACATTGATAAACAAGAGTACATCCAAAGAAGAGCAATGAGGTTGGTGATTTGATTGCCTATCCCTGAGAAATGTATGAAAAACAGGGGTAGGCATGAGAATATCTGTGGTGGCAGAGCAGGTTTACTCCCTAGTCATGCTTGATGGTCAAGGTAGGGGTCTAGAGAATCCTAGGACCAGGCTGGTTATAGAAGGGTAAGATGTACTCACCCTTAGCCAAGTCAGCTCTGCCTTAGGGCTCAGTCCATCACTTAATCAATCTTTTCCCTCAGGTTGTATGTGGGACTGCTCAGGAGTCCTTGTGTGCATTCTCTTATAAATGCTCCATAGAAACTAGAAGACATTGTGGTGTCACTGCAAGATGAACAGAATGAGTTGCCCCTCTACAGATGAGCTCTGATCAAGTTTACTCCCAGTGGATATTCTCCACTTGTGTGTCATGGCCACATGTGCTCCCTTTGTGTCCATTCTTCCACTAACAACTTGAGATACAAAGACAAAAATGAAATAGTCCCCACCCTTAACAAACATATTCTGCCAGTATAGGTGGCAGGATCTTGGAAGGTTATAAGTGGCTTCATTTCACACAGTAAAAAGCAAAATGCATTGGAAAGGAAAACAACTCTTTGGAAAGCTTGGTGTAAAACCCAGTTGAGCCATCGTACCAAAAGCATTTAGTTATGAAGCTGTGAATATAACAAAGAGATACAAAATGGGACAGATTTCCCAGAGTTTGGTAGTGATGTACTCTAGTCATCTATGACAGGAAAATCGTGACAGCTTTGCTAATGTCTGAGTGTCCAATGTGTTATAAGAAAAAGTAAAAATGACATTTAAGAAGATGAAGTCAGAGAAAACAGCTAGACCTAAGCAAGTACACCTTGGAGAATCAGTTCTGGAAGCCACACAATTTTAGAAATACTGAATTATCAATTTTCAAGATATCTCAAAGAGGAAAGGATAGGGAAAAATACTAGAAGTTGTATCATTACCAAAAACCAATAGCCAAGCAAATTTCAGAAACTATCCATTGATATGGTTGCTTTCTGATCTTTACAAATCTTTATTAGTACCAAAGCATCCAGGTCATCCTTGATTTTATGTGTGTGTGTGTGTGCGTGTGTGTGTGTGTGTGTGTGTATGCATGTAAAGGAACTGGTGGGTTTTCACAGAAAATTTTCTACAAATGTTTATAGCAATATAGTTGTCTAAAAGATACAGAGAAGAGCAACAGGGGGAAAATCATTTAACCTTCTGGTGCTGCAGGCAATCAGTCTTTCTTAAACAAAGACTATAAGTTGCAGAGTAATTGCGGATTGCTATTGGTAGAGTCTTTTCTCACCAGATGGTTGCCTCTACCAATAAATCACAAGTCTAGACCAAAAATAAATAAATTAATTAAACTCCATATTAAAATCAAATTAGTGTTTGTTTGAAAGTTACAAAAAAATTTAAAGTCATCGAATAGACATTCTTCATATCAAGTTATTTTACAAAGTAAAAATTAAATATCTAAAAAGTTTCTAAATCACCACGAGGACTACTAGATGAATGTGAAACTGATTGAGAATGTCTCTGTGGAATTTAATTGAAAATGTATCAGTTCTTCTTACTTTTCACTTAGTCATTACAAACTCAATAATGAAGAATGGCTTAAAACTAGCCACACTTAGAAGAATCTTTTATGGAAAGCAGTTCTTTTAACTTTGCATTAACAAGTTTTCGGTGCCTTAAGAATTTGTGTAGCTTTCTAAAGCAGTAGTTTGCTGTACACAAAAATTAGATGTTGGTTGTTCAAGCATCTGACAAAGTGGTTCAGTGGATAGAGTTGGCCTTGGGGTCAGAAAGACCTGAGTTCAAATTTGACCTCAGATACTTACTAGGTGTGTCATAACCTCTATTTGCCTCACTTTTCTCAACCATAAAATGGGGATAATAATAGCACCTACCTCTCAGGGTTATTGTGAGTATCAAATGAGATAATCATTGTAAAGCACTTAGTACAGTGCCTAGCATCTAATAGGTACTATATAAATAGTTATTCCTTTTCCCTTTCTCCCTTCACCTAAGAAAATAAAAAAAATGACAGGTCAGCTATAAGACCAGAATGCTCCAGGCTACTTATTCTCCAAGACTATAGGATGCAGAGCAATTTCTGACGTATATTGGTAAATGGAATTTTCTTATCAGGTGGTTACCTACACTGATTGAATCAATTAAATCATAGATCTAGACCAGGGGTAGGGAACCTCCACCTGTCCTCTAGGTCCTCAAGTGCAGCCCTTTGACTGAATCCAAACTTCACAGAATAAATCCCCTTAATGAAAGGATTTGTTCTGTAAAACCTGGACTCAACAACTTGCACCCTATGACCTAGAAGGCCACATGTGACCTTGAGGCCACAGGTTCCCCACCCCTGGTCTAGACAAAAGACATAGAGAATACAAGATGGGGGAGGGGCATATGTTGTTTGTTTACAAAAATGTTTGACTCTGCAGAGGAAAGTTAAGCCAGAAAGTCATTCTCCTAACAAGGGATCCCTGGAATATAAGTGGTTTTATAAGCACTGGGTCTGGAATCAAGAAAACCTGGTTCAAGCCTGGCCTCGAAGACTTACCTGCTCTGTGACCCTGGGCAAGTCACTTTAACCTCTGTCTGCCTCAGTTTCCTCAGCTGTAAAATAGCAAGAATAATAGTACCTACTTCCCGAGGTTGTTGTGAGAATCAAGTGAGATATTTATAGGGCCTGGCACATAGTAGGTGCTTAATAAATGTTTGTTCTCTCCCTCCTTGTCCATGATCAGACAAGATTCTCTTTGAGAGATACAACAACAAAGATAACTTTCATCTAGTTATCTCATTCAAACAAAGCATTTAACAGGGAGATGTATGTTCACCAACATTATTTGCTTCCATCAATCAGAGATGGTCTAGGGAAATTCCAAATAGAAAAGCAATTCCTCATAGATGTAGAGGTCAGCCGATTTCTTGTCTTTGTTGGTGACATTTTGTTGATTTCATCTGGCCCCAGAATATGAAAGAGTCTCCTGAAATAGACTGGCCCGGCAAACACACAGGCATAACTGAATGGCCATAGAAAGAATATTGACCATTTTATGAGATCCAGGTGGATGGGCAGCCCATGAATTTAATCCAGCCATACATCTGGACAGAGACTGCAGATGGACAATGAACTGGACCCAGAATTGAATAGGAGGAGCAGAGTGGGCTGCATTGTTTTGGGGAAATTGCAGTCTTTTCACTCATCCCAAGCTGCTCTTTGACACAAAAAGCCCATCTTTTTAATTCCAATGCTCTTCTGATGATGCTATATGGCTGCAAATTATTGAAATTGCAGATGACCCAAAGGGCACTGAATGACGCATGGTGGATATAATCAGGCCACATCATGCTTGCAACAATGACTTGTGTATGAGAAGTGGTGTAAACTCCATTATGAAGGAAATACATGACTGAAAGGAAAGTAGGTCTACTTTATGACCAGTCCCAAACGGACAGCCTGAGCTCTGCATTAGTATTCATGAAATACTGATGGAACTAGCAGAAGAGCCCAAGCTTAATGGGTTGATTTTCCATGGAGCATTTATGAGAAGACACAGATAAGGACGAGACCCTCCTGAGCAGTCCAATATATACTCTGAGAAAGAGAATTTACTCAACAATGGACCGAGTCCAATGGACTGAGCAGAGCTAACTTGGTGGGTACCTCAGACATGTCATCTCCCTCCTCTATTACCAGCCTGGCCCTGGAATTCTATTGACCTCTACTTTGACCCTTGACTATCAGGCATAACTAACGAGCAGATCTGCTCTAACATTATAGATATGCCCATGCCCACTCCTGTTCTCCGTATATTCCTCAGTAATGGCTAATCAAATCACCATTTCCTCTGCTCCTGGGAAGAGCCGAAGAAACTACTAGTCCCTAGTCCCTAGGAGTCTGAGTGTGTAATAGGTTGCCTATGTTGATATTCCCTTCCTTGACCACTACTTTCTGATCCCTTATACCTGTCCATGCCAACCATATCCCTTTAGCATTCCTGTCCCACACTTCTATACTTTTCCTTTAGGACCTGTTCTATAGTTAACAAATTGCCTTTTATGCATACCCCCTAGAAATTGTTATTTGTATTTTATATTTAATTATATGTGGACTTGTTCTTCTCACCAATAAAATGGAAGCTCTTCAAGGTAATGGACCCTTGCTTTGTCTTTGCGTGCCCATTCTAGAATAATGGCTGGAACATAGTAGGTGCTTAACAAATGCCTAGGGAGTTGAATTGAATCAAATTAAGAGGATTTACCAGAATAAGAAGGCAACAAATGAAGATTGGCAGTAGTGAAGGGAGTAGCCACATAAGAAAGATCATTTTTTTTTTCACACAGAAAAGAAAAGGTTTAAAGTTTGACTATAGGATAACTAAATGGCATTCCTACTGTCTTTTCTTTCAATCCTTCTGTTTTTTCCTCCTTTTTTAATATCAATAAGTTCTGTTCCTGATACCCAAATTCTAATAAGAGCCTTACTACTGAGTAGTCCTTTCTTTCCTCTAACTTATATCTGCTTCATGTAGTAACTGTGAGAAATAATATGATTAAATAACAGTAAGACGACCAAGGTTCAATTTAATTTGACATGTACTGAACACGTACGTACTGAGCAAACCTCCAGGCACTGGAGGATACAAGAATCCTTGACTAGGATTTGCAAAGATGGAAAGGCAGCAGGAAAATATTTCAGATGGGGTAGACACCATTAGCAAACATTTGAAGATAAAAATAGCCATGGAATTTGAAGAAGAACAGGAAGTATACCATTCTTATATACTAGTCTAGGGCTTATATTGAGAGGTGTAGGAAATGATAAGGAGATTTGATAAAAAAGGAGAACCAGAGTCTGGAGGGTTCTTAGCTATGGTTAATTAATTATTAACAATAGCAATTTTAGAGTTCCTTAAAGTTTTCAAAGCACTTTACAAATATTATTTCATCTTATCCACACAACAATCCTGGAATAGAATTCAATTTTTAATCCTAATTTTATAGATAAGGAACAGAAGCAGTCAGAGATTAAATAATTTGCTGGGGGTCACACAGCTAGTAAGTGTTTTAAGGATGAATTTGGACTAAGGCCTTCTTGACTCCAGATCCTGTATTTTTTACCACTGGACCCTGTGTCCAGCTCAATAGAAAACTCAGGTTACCAGAATTTAATATTTTTAACTGTATATCTCTATATGCTAAGATTTGTGTGACTTCTCTTTCCTTGCCCCTTCCTCACTGAAGTAATAGGGGTAGGTGGAGGAGGAGGAGAAGCAATAGTATTAATAGTAGTAATAGCATTTACATAAGACCTGCTATTTGCCAGGCTCTTTGCTAAATGTTTTACAAATATCTCATTTGATCCTCACAATAACCTTGGGAAGCAGGTGTTTGTATTATCCCTACTATATATTTGAGAAAATTGCAGCAAACAGAGGTTAAGCAAATTATTCAAGGATGTCTGGCTAGTAAGTGTCAGGTTGGACTTGAACTCAGCTCTTCCTATCTCCAAGCCCAGGATTCTTTCCACTGTACCACCTAACTCTGCTGACATTCTCAGCAAGGTAATCATCAGGAGTGGTCAATAATTACATTCTGAAATATCAGGATTTGGGAAAAATTATCAAGCAAAGAGTCAATAATCTTCAGAGACTATCCACCTTATTATGCAATGTATTCTACTAGCTGTCAAGGTCATGGGTAGGGATGGAGGTGGAGGGTAACAGAATAACGATTGACATTTATTTAGTGCTTTAAAACTTGAACTTGCAAAATACTTTACACACAAACTCTGTGAGCCTTCCAACAGCATTATTAGGTAGGTACTATTTTTTCTTGCTTTTTTTTGGCAGGGCAATTGGGGTTAAGTGACTTTCCCAAGGTCACACAACTAGTACATGTGTCAAGTGTCTGAGGCCGAATTTGAACTCAGGTCCTCCTGACTCCAGGGCCAGTGCTCTACTCACTGCGCCACCTAGCTGCCCCGGTAGGTACTTTTATTATCCCCATTTTTTAGATGAGAAAATGGGGATTGAGTTTCAGTGGCATGCCCAGCTTGTCATGTAGCTGTCACCAAGCTGGTAAATATCTGAGGTGGAATTTGAACCTAGGTATTCTGGCCTCTGGGTCTAGCATATCATCCCTTGTCACACTATTAAAAGTAGAAGGGAACACTTCAGCTTCACTACAACTTGGAGCTTAATGGAGAAAATAGAACAAACAAATTTATATAAGAAAGCAGCCATCTGGACCACGTAAACAATGCCAAGACTAAATTGTCCTTTCTTAGAGTGCATCAGATTTCTTTTTTCCCCTAAAAAACATAACTTTTTGACACAAAATATTTCAAAAAGGTGTTCTGCATTCCCCTACTTTCATAAACAATGCATTCCAAACTTAATTTGACCTTCTCTTAAAGATACACTTTAGGGTCGTCATTGAGGATATCAATGATTATATATCGATGACTCTGTATCCTTATGCCAAATGGCTCTAGGTTGCTGTGCTTCCCAGATTTGCTTTTTTATACTTTTTCTATCCACTTCTCTGCTTTTAGTTCCAATTAGACCCAATCAAGTGAATATTCATTTATTAAAAGCCTATTCTTTGCAAGGTAGAAGCACCTACCTTGGCATAGTGAATAAAGGGCCAGTCTCAAATTGAAGGAAACCTGAATCCAAGTTTTATCTCTGACACATACTGACAGGGTGACTTTATCTCTTGGGGCCACAAACATCCAGCTAAGGAGTTATACTTTGGGGGAAGGAGTTTTTACACCAGGTGTTCACTATATAATAAAATCACAAATGTGCTCCCCCCAACACACATATACTCTTCAGCCAATCAAATGTGAAAGGCATTATATTAGTTGCCAGGGATACAGACAACATTAAAAACAGCTCCTGTCCACAAACAGCTTACATTCTACCATAATTATACAACAGATAAACAGTTTCTTTTAAAGCATGATTTTTCTTTTTTGGAGGGAGTGAATACTAACACTTGGGGTGGGGGTCAGAAGGGCTTCTTGTATATTAGTTATTACAATAGTAATACAACAGATGAAGAGGCAGAGGTGAAGAAAAAGTGCTTTCCAGACTTTGGTGATAGCTTGTGCAAAGGTAAAAAGTCAAGAAACTTGTCGAGTTTTGAGAATGACAAGAAGGCTAGTTTGATTAGAACTGGAGAGTTCTTAAAGGGGAATAATGAGAAATGAACCTAGAAATGTAGGCAGGAGCCGCACTGGGAAGAAATGTAAATGCCAACCTGAAATTTTAAGAGCCACTGAAAATGCTTGAGAAGAGGAATAATATACCCAGATGTGCTATAATAAAATTGTTTTGTCAAGAATATCAAGGATAGAGAAAGGAGAGACTAGAAGAGTCTAATGCAAAGTCTATCACAAAAACTGAGGAGCAAGAGGTAATGAGGGCTTGAATGAGGATGGTGGTCATGTGACTGGAGAGAAGGAGGCAGATGCAAGATGTATAGTTGAGGTAGAATATACAAGACTTGACAACTAAATGGATATCAAAGGAGTGAGGGAGAAGAAAGGACATTAAAACTCAAAAGTGGAATAGGCTGAAAGAATTCTGGGAAGATGGCAGGGTAGATCAGAAAATGCCAACCTCTCAAGATTTCCCCCCAAAAAGGAGATGAAATAGTGCCTCTGGGCAAACAGAGAGGGGTAAAAATAAATGAGTAGAGGCAGAAAAAGGGTCCTTCTGGGACAATCAGGGAAGATTTGAAGAAAATCCCGGGATGAGGTTTGGTCCCTGTGAAGAGTAAACACCTGCAGTCTAGGTCCTGTGTCCATTTAAACAAGTGGCAAGCCCTGGGGTTAGCTGGGTTGGGAGGCTGCCTCAGCCCCAATCACATGAACTTTTACCCCCAGGATAGTGAGGAGAGTTGGATATCTAAGCCTAGGAAGACTGAGGGAACCTCTGCTGACAAGGAATGACAGCCCCAGCTATGTGGCTGAGACATGGCCCAGGGCAAGAAAGAAGCTGGTGAGTGCAGAAGCAGCAGGATGGAGATGTTACTGGCTGTGGGGCATTTGTAGGAGGCTAGAGGTCTTGGTTCCAATTCCAAGGTAGAGGGGAGGTTGAAGGAAGATATGAGGCCAGAGGCACTATCCCCTGTACCCTAGGACTAGAGGTAATTACAAAAAAACCCAACTAAGCTATTACAAAAAACAATGCATAGGTAAAGGAGAAAGAATACAACCATAGAGAGTGACCATAGGAATAGAGAAGACAAGGTTCATCTTCACAGGAGGATATTGAAGCAAAGAAACCCTCCTCTAACTTGAAGAGTAATGGCAAATTGTCACCTGCCCAAAAATAATTCATAGAATTTTAAAAAGACTTTCAAAATCAAATGAGAGATTGAGAAAAACTAAAATAAATAAGAACAATCCAAGAAAAACAAAAAAGATTATGAAAAGAAAGTCAACCAATTAGAAAAGGAGATACAGAATCCTAAGAAAGAAAACAATTCCTTGAAAATCAGAATTGGGCAAGGGGGAGCCAGTGAAGTTATAAGAGATCAAGAAATAACAAAACAAAATATAAAGAATGAAAAAATACAGAAAACTGTGAAACATCTCATAAGAAAAAACAAATCTATAATCAAAACAAGAATCTTGATACAATAATACAAGAAACAATTAAAGAAAATTGTCCTGAAGCACTAGAACAAGAGGGGAAAGTGGAAATAGACAAAAATCTACCAATCACAACCTAAAAGAGATCTTATGAGGAAAACCCACAGAATTTATAGTCAAATTCTGAAACTTCCGGTTCAAGGAACAAATATTACAAGCAACAAGAAAAAATAATTTAAATGTGGCAGTGCCACAATTAGCATCACACAAGACCTAGCAGGGGTGACACTAAAAGACCACAGGTCTTGGAACACTATACATAGAAGAGCAAAAAAAAAACCTCAGGCACTGGCCAAAAATATCATACCAAGCAAAGCTAAGCATAATCCTGATTTTTTTTAAAATGTACTTTTAATGAACTGTCAGATTTAGAGGACCTTGTTTAAAAAAGAAAACCTGAACTTAGTAGAAGATTTGACATACAAGAGCCAAGAGAAATATAAGGTACATACCAAAGACTTATTACAAGGACTCATGTAAAGTATAAAATGGATGTTTAAGATTGTTATTGGTAATTGGGTTGTGTGTAAGAAAGATTGGGGTACATCTGAGTATGATATAACTATAAAAAATTAAACCACTTAGGAACAGCTAAAAAGAGTAATTATCTTATATAAATTAGTTGCAAGAGGAAGAACTAATACAGAGGAATTATCATGGAGGAGGAGAGTTGTTAGTTCTGGAAAACTACTTTCGTTAGGAATGGGTTGAAGTAGGAACAATACATACGTATCTAGAAGAATATAAAAGTCTTCTAAACTCGGAAAGAAATAAAACACTAAGGGTATAGGGAGGGAGGAGAGGATAAGGAAGGAATCTCTAGAGGGGAAGGTGAAGGAATAATTTAAAGGGGGATGTAGAAGGCTGTTGGGAATGAGAGGACAAGGTCGGGTTCCTTGGGAGGATAAGGGAGGGATCTTTTGAGGGGAGAGTGAGGGAATAGGTCAAGGGGGGAATAGAAGGGTGTTTAGATTTATGGGAATGGGAGGAAAAGAGGGATCCTGGGTGGGGGGGAAGGATAGGTTAAGTAATAGGAGGGCAACATAGCAGGTAGAAATAAAGTAGAGGAGTCAGGAGGGATAGGAAATAAGAGATATGCACAAACATAAAAACAAAGATCAGGAGCAGAATTTGATAGGGAAAGCAAATGTCTATATATGTATGTATGTGTATATGGACACATGCATGTGTATATATACATATATATATATACACACGCAAATATGTCTGTGCCTTTAGGAGGTGGCGGGGGGCAGGGAGAAGGGAAAAAAAGAACAAAGTAAAAAGTGCACAGCAGACAATAAAAGAAAACTTATAAGGAAGCAAAGAAAAGCTGGACAGCTCTCAACACAATGTGTAGCATTTTTTATATAGGATTTTTTAAAATAGAGATTTTATGGCTATGTATTTTGAATTCTCTAATGTTCTGCTGTGCACATGACATTTTTCCTCTTCTTATTTTGTATTTAAATCTCAACATTTAAGTTTATAATATGTTTCTTTTTCTTTTCTTATTGTGTATTCAAGTTTTAAGAATAAGAGGAAAAAAGTGGAATAGACTACCTCAAGAGGACAATGGAATCCCCAATATTGTGATCTTCAAGTGGAGAGCATATGATCATTGTTGGGTAAATTATAGTAGAAATTCCCTTTGGCTATTGATTGGATAGCATGGATTACAATTTCCTGTAACAATTCTATAATTCTATAAAAATTCGAGAATAATGCCAAATTTGCAAGCCTAAGCATTTAAAAGATTATGGGACCCCCAGAGAAATAGGATGTGAGGTGGTCTGAAAAGGGAAAGGTAATAGCTGACATGCATATACTTAAGGATTTGCAAATTATCTTACATAGTTGTTAACAACTTCCTGTAGCAGTCCCTATTGCCCCTAATTTAATTTTTCTAATATGCTGAAAGGATAGAAATAAAGTAACTGAGGTTCGTTTGAATCATGTGTAACGTAAGCCAGCAAATAACTGTTCTTGTGGGGAGCCTAGAGACATGTGGACAAAATGATAATACAATTCTGTACATTCAGAAGTGGTTGAATGGCAGTATTGAGAGAATTTTTGAATGGTTCAATGTCACCTTGGCAGGTAGTCTTCAGCAGAAAGCCTGAGGGATCTGTGCTTGACCCTGCACTGTTGCTTACTCTTATCATGGACTTGGATAGAGGTATAAATGACATACTTATCATATTCACAGAAGACACAAAGCTTAGGAGGGGATAGCTAATCTACTAAATGGCAAAATCAGTATTTGAAATTATCTTGAAAGGTTAGATTACTGAACTGAATCTAATAAGATGAATACAATAGGAATAAATAAAAAATCTTACATTGGGTTAAAAAATCAGTTTCACAAGTATAGGATTAGAGAGGCATGGTTAGATAACAGTTTGTTTTAAAAAAAATTCTGGGGAATCAATGGACTGCAAACCCCAAAATGTTAGCACTATGCTGTGGTAGCAAAAAAAAAAAAATGAAATAAAAAAGCTAGTGCCATCATGGGCTATATTAAGAAAGGCATAGTTTTGGATAGTGGGTGGAGCCAAGATGGCAGAGAAAAGCCCTTGGAAAAACCTTAAATCAAGCCTTTAAACAGACTCTGGAGCAACAGAACCTGTAAAAAGATAGAGTGAAACAATTTTCCAGCTTAAGCTAGAAGGACTTCAGGAAAGGGTTAACTCACTTGAGTAGAAGGGGAGCAAAACCCAGCACAGATAGTATCTGGGCAAGCCATTAGGAGGCTCTTAGCCTAAGCACAGATCAGCAACTGAGGCCCCATGGTTCTGCCTCAAGAGCACAGTGGCACAGCAGGCCAGTTTTGAGGCCTTCAGTCCCAGCACAAAAGGCAAATTGCCAGCCCCAGAACCCAAGGCATACCAGGCTGGACTAGCACAACTTTAAAAGGTTTAAAAATGAGCAAGAAACAGAAAAGAACCCTGACCATAGAAAGCTACTATGGCGACAGGGAAGATCAAAACATAAACTCAGAAGAGGAAAACAATGTTAAAATACCTCAAAGGTGAATATGAATTGGTCTCAAGCTAGAAAACATTCTTGGAAGAGCTCAAAAAGAATTTTAAAAATCAAATAAGAGAAGTAGAAGGAAAAAATAGGAAAAGAAATGAGACGTATACAAGAGAGATTCAACAGCTTGGAAGAGGAAGGAATTGACTAAAGAAAACTGACTGAAGAAAACAATTCCTTAAAAAATACAATTGGCCAAATAGAAAAGGAGGTACAAAAGCAAATCACAGAAAATAATTCCTTAAAAATGATCATTGGGCAAGTGGGAGTTAATTACTCTATGAGACATCAAGAATCAGCCCAACAAAATCAAAAGGATGAAAAAATAGAAGAAAATGTAAAATACCTCACTAGAAAAAAAAACTAACCTAGAAAATAGATATGGGAGAGATTATTTAAGAATGATTGGACTACCTGAAAGCCATGATTAAGAAAAAGAGCTTGGACAGAATCTTTCAAGAAGTTATCAAGGAAATCTTTCCCAAGAGCCTAGATCCAGAGGGAAAAATAGTAATTGAAAGAATCCACTGATTACCTCCTGAAAAAAATCCCCAAATGAAAACTTGAAGGAATATTGCAGTCAAATTTCAGAATTCTCAGGTCCAGGAGAAAATACTGCAAGCAGCTAAAAAGAAACAATTCAAATATCAAGGAGTAACACTCACAGCTTCTACATCAAAGGATCAGAGGGCTTAGAATATGATATCCTGGAAGTCAAAGGAGTCTGGGTTAAAACCAAAGATCAACTACCCAGAAAAATTGAACATAATCTTTCAGGGGAAAAGATGGACATTCAATGAAATAGGGGATTTTCAAACTTTCCTGATGAAAATACCAGAGCTAAACAGAAAATTCTATCTTCAAATACAAGATGCAAGAGAACCATAAGAAGGTAAACAGGGAAAAAAGTTATTCAATAAAGTTTGCATCCCTACATGAGAAGATGATACTTGTAACTCTTGAGGATTATATCTCTATTAGGGCAGTTAGAAGAGGCATACATAGAGGGTGTGGGTATAAGTTGACTTTGATGTGATGATACAAAAAAAAATAAAGAGTGAAAAGAAGGATTGTACTTGCAGAAGAGGAAATGGAGAGGCAGAATAGGGTAAATTAAATCACATGAAAAGATTCAAAAAACTTATTATAGTAGAGGGGAAAAAAGGGAAGGGGGTGAGCATTGTTTGAACTTTATGCTCATCAGAAGAAGGAAAGAAATTAAAGAAGGAATAACATACACACTCAGTTGGGTATAGAAATTTATCTTACCCTATATGAAAGTGGGAGGAAAAAGTGAAAAAAAAGGAGGAGGACTGATAGAAGGGAGGGCAGACTGAGGGAAGCAGTGATCAGAAGCAAAACACTGGTGAGGAGGAGTAAGGTGAAAAGAGAGAGGAAAGTATAAGCAAGGGAAAAATAGAATGGAGGGAAATATACAGTTAGTAATCAGAATTGTGAATGTCAATGGGATGAACTTTCCCATAAAATGGAGGTGCATAAGAGAGTGGATTAAAAACCACAATTCTACAATATGTTGTTTGAAAGAAATACATTTGAAGCAGAGAAACACACACAGATTAAAGGTAAAAGCCTGGAGAAGAATATACTATGCTTCAGCTGAAGTAAAAAAAAGAGAGAGAGAGCACTCCTGATCTCAGACAAAACAAAATCAAAAATAGATCTAATTGAAAGTGATAGGGAGGGAAACTACATCTTGATAAAAGGTAGTATATATAATGAAGTAATATCAATACTAAACATATATGTACCAAGTGGAATAGCATCCAAATTCTTAGAGGAGAAGGCAAGTGAGTTAAAGGAAGGAATAGACAGCAAAGCCATACTAGCAGGGGACCTCAATCTTCCTCTCTCAGAACTAGATGAATCTAACCGTAAAATAAGCAAGAAATAAGTTAGGAAGATAAATAGAATTTTAAGAAGGTTAGATATGATAGAACTTTGGATAAAATTGAATGGGGATAGAAAGGAATATAGTTTTTCTCAGTGGTACATGGCACCTTCACAAAAATTGACCATGTATCAGGGCATAAAAACCTCACAATCAAATGCAGAAAGGCAAAAATATGAAATACATCCTTTTCAGATGATGATGCAATAAAAATTACGTATAATAAAGGGCCATGGAAAGAGAGATGAAAAAGTAATTGGGAACTAAATAATTTAATCCTAAAGAATGAGTGGGTCAAACAACAATTCATGGAAACTATCAATAACTTAATACAATAGAAAGACAGTAATGACACAACATACTAAAATTTATGGATACAGCCAAAGCAACACTTAGGCGAAATTTTGTATCTCTAAATGCTTAGGTGAATGAAATAGAGAAAGAGGAAACCAGTGAACTGGGAATGCAACTAAAAAATCTAGAAAAAGAACGAATTAAGAATCCCCAATTAAATGCCAATTAGAAATTCTGAAAATCAAAGGAGAGATTAATAAAGTTGAAAGTAAGAAAGCTATTGAACTAATAAATACAACTTAGAGCTGGTTTTATGAAAAAACCAATAAAATAGACAAACGTTTGGTTAAGTGGGTGTTAAAAAAAGAAAGAAAAAAAACAAATTATCAGTATCAAAAATAAAAAGGTGAATTCACCAAAAATGAAGAAGAAATTAAAGCAATAATTAGGAGGTATTTTCCCAACTGTATGCCAATAAATCTGAAAATCTAAGTGAAATGGATGAATATTTACAAAAATATAAACTGCCCAAATTAGCAGAAAAGGAAATAAAATACTTAAATAACCTCATTTCAGAAAAAGAAATTGAACAAGATATCAATGAACTCCCTAAGAAAAAATCTCCAGGGCCAGATGGATTTACAGATGAATTGTACCAAACATTTAAAGAACAAATAATTCCGGTACTACATAAACTATTTGGGAAGATAGGGAAAGAAGGAGTTCTATCAGTTTTTATGATACAAATGTGGTACTGATACCTAAACCAGGAAGAGTCAAAACAGAGAAAGAAAATTATACACTAATTTCTCTAATGAATAAAGGCGCAAAAATTTTTAAATAAAATATTAGTAAAGAGATTATAGCAACTTATCATGAGGATAATATACTATGACCAGGTAGGATTTATACAGGAATATAAGGCCAATTCAATATTAGGAAAACTATCAGCATAATTGACCATATAAATAACAAAAGTAACAGAAATCATATGATTATCTCAATAAATGCATAAAAAGCCTTTGACAAAATAGAGTACCCCTTCCTATTAAAAAATACTAGATAGATGGCGGCTGGAAAGCAGGGACTAGCATGACCTCCCTGCTGAGTCCCTCCAAAAACCTATAAAAAATGGCTCTGAACCAATTCTAGAACTGCAGAACCCACAAAACAGCAGAGGGAAGCAGGACTCCAGCCCAGGACAGCCTGGATGGTCTCTGGGTGAGGTCTATCCCACACAGAGCTGGGAGCAGAGGGGAGCCACGGGGAGCCGAGCCCAGCCAAGCCCAGCTGAGCCCAGCGTGAGCTGCATGGACCAACCGGACCAGAAGCTGGGCGGAAAGTGCCCTAACGCCCTGAATCAGTGAGCTGCGGCAGTTACCAGACTTCTCAACCCACAAACACCAAAGACAACAGAAAAGGTTAGGGGGAAAAGCTGCGGGAGTGGAGGGAGTTCGAGGTTCGGCTACCAGCCCCAGGGGCAGCGGAGGTGGGGCAGTTACAGCTGTTGTTGCTTCCGGCCCCAGGCCCACCTGGTGGGAGGAATTAAGTGGTGGATCAGAGCAGGAGTGCACAGCCTGCTGAAGATCTAAGCCCAGTCTGGGTTGGGGGTTCTTGGGGAAGGAGGAGTGCTGGTGTGGCAGAGCTGGCACATCCCCCCCAAACGTGGAACATAGAACTCTTTAGTCTACAAGCAGTCATACCCCACTGAAAAACTCAAGGGTCAACTTAGTTGGTTGGGAATATGGCCAGGCAGCAAAAACACACCCAGATCCATTCTCAGACTTTGGATTCTTTCTTTGGTGACAAAGAAGACCAAAACATACAGCCTAAAGAAGTCAACAAAGTGCAAGAGCCTACACCAAAAGCCTCCAAGAAAAACATGAACTGGTCCCAGGCCATGGAAGAGCTCAAAAAGGATTTGGAAAAGCAAGTTAGAGAAGAAGAGGAAAAATTGGGAAGAGAAATAAGAAGGATGTGAGAAAACCATGAAAAAATACTGAAAAAAATACTGAAAAATACACTGAAGAAAACAACACCTTAAAAAATAGACTAACTTGAGGTGGAGACAAGATGGCCGCATGAAGGCAGCATCTTACCGGAGCTCTCTCGCAAGGTCTGTCAGATTCCTATAAAAAAGTGAATTTGAGCAGATTTGAGAGAGTCAGAAACCGCGAGCAGTCTGCGTGGGGCAAATTTCCGAGCTGGGAGAGTCTGAAAGGCCGGAGGCACGAACCTGTAGGCTTTGAGAGTGCTCCATGCGGAGCTGCTCCAGACCAAGGCAGAAGCGGCTGGCTGGGAAATCCATGTGGGAGATGGGCTGGGAGAAAGCTGGGTGCCCGAAACTGGCGGAGATCCCCAGGATTTCCAACACAGGACAGCAGTCTGTGGAAGCGACGAGAGGCAGCACAACCCATGAAACACCGTCTCCAGAAGTTTGCAGCCCAAACATATTAAACGCGGCTTCTTGAAATTCCGGGAGTTCTTAATGTCCAGGTAAACAGCTCTAATCCCTCCCCTTCCCACCCAGAGAATCCCTCGGGGGAAAAAAAAAGAACGCTGGAACTGAGCAGAAAGTAGTGGGGCTTCAGTGGTCAAATAGCAGAAGTTCATTAGTCCCATAGGGGCAGAGGCGGCAGGGGTCAACGCCAGGAGCCCAGACGTAACCTTGCTCCCCCAGGGGAAGTGCCAGAGATCAGCTCAAACAATAAACAGCTGAGACCATTGCTGAAAAGCAAGTGCTGGAGAACACCCACAGGGAGTGAGATGCCAGGGAGCCAGACCCCTCCCCCACACCTCATGAAACTGAAGGTTATAATTCTAGACTCACAACCCCCAGAATAAGAAAGCTGGGACAGAAAGCCCTGAGGCCCACAGATAGAAATTTGTTGTAAAGCCAGCAAAAGGCAAACCAACATGAAGAAGAACACAAAAAAACCAAGGACAATAGATTCTTTTTATGGAGACAGGCAGGATCAAAATACAAATACGGAAAAGGGAAGTAACAATACTGTAGATACATCAGATACCTCAAAAGGTAATATGAACTGGTCTCCAGCCCAAAAAGCACTGCTGGAAGAGCTAAAGGAGGATTTTAAAAACCAAATTAGGGAGCTAAAAGAAAATATGGAAAAAATGGAAAAAAGGGAGAAAAAATCCACTGACAAAATCAAGTCTCTAAAGAATAAGATTGGCGAAATGGCTACAGAGATTCAGAATCTAGAGAGAGAAAACGACACCCTGAGAGGCAAAATCAACCAATTGGAAAAGGAGACTCAAAAGCAAAATGAAAACACTAACTCATTAAAAATTAGACTTGAGCAAGTGGAAGCTAATGAATCTATGAGGCACCAAGAAGTAATGAAACAAAACGTAAAGAATGAAAAAATAGAAAAAAATGTGAAATATCTGATTGGCAAAAAAACTGACCTGGAAAATAGATCCAGAAGAGACAATGTGAGAGTATTGGTCTGCTGGAAATCCACGATGAAAAAAAGAGCCTTGACAGTATCTTCGAAGAAATTATCAAAGACAACTGCCCAGAGGTCCTAGAACCAGAGGGCAAAATAGTCATTGAAAGAATTCACCAATCCCCCCCCCGAAAGAGATCCCAAACTGAAAACACCAAGAAATATTATAGCCAAATTTCAGAGCTATAAACTCAAGGAGAAAATACTGCAAGCAGCCAAAAAGAAGCAATTCAAATATCGTGGAACTACAGTCAGGATCACGCAGGATCTCTCAGCTTCCACCTTAAAAGACAGGAGAAATTGGAATATGATATTCCGAAGGGCAAAGGAGCTGGGACTACAACCAAGGATCAACTACCCAGCAAAACTAAGCATCATTTTCCAGGCAAGGCGATGGACATTCAATGAAATAAGGGAATTCCAGACCTTCCTGATGAAAAGGCCAGAACTCAATGGAAAATTTGATCTCCAAATAAAAAACTCAAGAGAGACATAAAAAGCCAAGAATTGGAAATCAAAGGGATGCCCATCAATTGGGGAATGGCTGAACAAGCTGTGGTATATGAAGGTGATGGAATACTATTGTGCCATAAGAAACGGGGATGATGCAGACTTCATAACAACCTGGAAAAACCTACACAACATAATGCTGAGTGAGCAGAGCAGAGCCAGGAGAACACTGTACACAACCACAGATATATGGATTCCATGAGAACAAACCCTGACAGACTTCGCTCTTCTCAGCAACCTAAGGTGCAAGGACAACTCCAGGGGACTCACGATGGAGAATGCTATCTTCATCCAGAGAAAGAACTGTGAAGTTTGAATATAGATCGAGGTGCACTACATGCTCACCTTTTTTTGCTTCTCTTTTGTTTTTGTTGTTGGGTTTTTTTTTTGGTTCTGTTTCTTCTTTCTCATGATTCATTCCATTGGTCATAATTCTTCTCCACAACTTGACTAGTGTATAAATTAATTCAATGCGAAGTTATACATGATAGTTATATGAGACTCCATGCCATCTTGGGGAGGGAGTGGGGAGGGAGGGAAGAAAATCTGGAACTCAAAACTATGTAGAACCATGTGTGGTAAACTAAAAATAAATAAATAAATTTAAAAAAATAAGAAAAAAAAATAGACTAACTCAAATGGCAAAAGAGCTCCAAAAAGCCAATGAGGAGAAGAATGCCTTGAAAGGCAGAATTAGCCAAATGGAAAAGGAGGTCCAAAAGACCACTGAAGAAAATAGTACTTTAAAAATGAGATTGGAGCAAGTGGAAGCTAGTCACTTGATGAGAAATCAAGATATTATAAAACAGAACCAAAGGAATGAAAAAATGGAAGACAATGTGAAATATCTCATTGGAAAAACCACTGATCTGGAAAATAGATCCAGGAGAGATAATTTAAAAATTATTGGACTACCTGAAAGCCATGATCAAAAAAAGAGCCTAGATATCATCTTTCAAGAAATTATCAAGGAGAACTGCCCTGATATTCTAGAGCCACAGGGTAAAATAGAAATTGAAAGAATCCATTGATGGCTTCCTCAAATAGATCCCAAAAAGAAATCTCCTAGGAATATTGTCGCCAAATTCCAGAGCTCCCAGATCAAGGAGAAAATACTGCAAGCAGCCAGAAAGAAACAATTTGAGTATTGTGGAAACCCAATCAGAATAACCCAAGATCTGGCAGCTTCTACATTAAGAGATCGAAGGGCTTGGAATATGATATTCCGGAGGTCAATGGAGCTAGGATTAAAACCAAGAATCACCTACCCAGCAAAACTGAGTATCATGCTCCAAGGCAAAATATGGATTTTTAATAAAATAGAGGATTTTCAAGCTTTCTCAGTGAAAAGACCAGAACTGAATAGAAAATTTGACTTTCAAACATAAGAATCAAGAGAAGCATGAAAAGGTAATCAAGAAAAAGAACAAGAAAAAGAAATTGCAAGGGACTTACTAAAGTTGAACTGTTTTGTTTACATTCCTACATGAAAAGATTATGTGTATGATTCATGAGACCTCAGTATTAGGGTAGCTGAAGGGAATATGCGTATATGTATATATATATATATATATATATATATATATATATATAATGAATGTGTATGTATGTATATATCTATGTGTGTGTATATATATATATATATATATATATATATATATATATATATATATACAGAGAGAGAGAGAGAGAGAGCAGACACAGGGTGAGTTGAAGATGAAGGGAAGATATCTAAGAGAAATAAAATCAAACTAAGGGATGAGAGAGGAACATATTGAGAGAGGGAGATAGAGATAGAATGGGGTGGATTATCTCGAATAAAGGTGGCAAGAGGAAGCAGTTCTGTGGGAGGAGGGGAGAGGGCTCGTGAGGGGGGAATGAGTGAATCTTGCTCTAATCAAATTTGGCCTGAGGAGGGAATACCACACATACCCAATTGGGTATCTTACCCCACAGGAAAGAAGAGGGAAGAAGATAAAAAAGGGGGGGGATGATGGAGGGGAGGGCAGATGGGGGTGGAGGTAATCAAAAACAAACAGTTTCAAAAGGGGACAGGGTCAAGGGAGAAAATTCAATAAAGGGGGATGGGTTGGGAAGGAGCAAAATATAGTTAGTCTTTCACAACATGAGTATTGTGGAAGGGTTATACATAATGATACACATGTGGCCTATGTTGAATTGCTTGACTTCTTGGGGAGGGTCAGTGGGAAGGGAGGAGGGGGGAGAATTTGGAACTCAAAGTTTTTAAAAACAGACGTTCAAAAACAAAAAGTTTTTTGCATGCAACTAGAAAATAAGATACACAGGCAATGGGGAGTAGAAATTTAGCTTGCCCTACAAGAGGGGAAGGGAAAAGGGGATGAGAGGGGAGTGGGGTGACAGAAGGGAGGGCTGAATGGGGAACAGGGCAACCAGAATATATGCCATCTTGGAGTGGCGGGGGAGGGTAGAAATGGGGAGATTATTTGTAATTCAAACTCTTGTGAAAACCAATGCTGAAAACTAAATATGTTAAATAAATAAATTAAATTTTTTAAAAAAAATACTAGATAGCATAGGAATAAATGGAGTTTTCCTTAAAATTATGAGCAGTAGCTATCTAAAATCATCAGCAAGCATTATATGTATTAGGGATAAGCTAGAGGCACTCCAACACTCCAATAAGATCAGGGGTTAAATAAGAATGCCCATTATCACACAGTAATTTAACATTTTACTAGAAATGTTAGCTTTAGCAATAAGAAAAGAAAACAAAATTAAATAATTAGAATAGGCAATGAGGAAACAAAACTATCACTCTTTGCAGATAATAGGATTGTATACTTAGAGAATCAAGTAAAAAACTACTTGAAATAATAACTTTAGCAAAATTGCAGGATATAAAATAAATCCACATAAATCATCAGCATTTCTTTATATTACTAACAAAGGCCAACAGCAAGAGATAGAAAGAGAAATTCCATTTAAAGTTACTCTAGACATTATAAAATATTTGGGATTCTACCTGCCAAAACAAACCCAGGAACTATATGAACACAATTACAAAATGTTTTTTGCACAAATAAAGTCACATCTAAACAATTGAAAGGTCTCAGCTGCTCATGGGTAAACCAAGCTAATATAATAAAAATAACAGTTCAACTTAAATTAATTTGCTTACTTATTCAGTGCCATACTTATCAAACTACCAAAACATCTTTTCATAGAGCTAGAAAAAATAATTTTTAAAATTTATCTGGAAGAAAGGTAAAGATATCAAGGGAATTAATGGAAAAAAATGCAAAGGAAGGTGGCCTAGCCATACCAGATATAAAACTATATTATAAAGAATCAATCATTAAAGTTATTTGATACTGGCAAAGAAATAGAGTAAGAATAAGAAATAGATCAGTGTTAGATAAACAAGATACAGAAATCAATTACTACAGGAATCTACTGTTTGATCAACCCAAAGGCTCCAGGTTTGGGGATAAGAACACACTAGTTGAAAAAAACTGCTGGAAAAAAGTGGAAAATAATATGGCAGAAACTAGGCATAGACCAATATCTCACACCCTGCACCAAGATAAGGTCAAAATAAGTACGTGCTTTAAGACATGAAAGGTGACACCATAAGCAAATTAGGAGAGCAAGGAATAGTTTACATGTCAAATCTTTGGAGAAGGAAAGAATTTATTACCAAGCAAGAATTTGAGAGCATTTTGGAGCATTTTGATTTTTAAATTTAAAAAGTTTTGCACAAAGCCAATGCAACCAAGATTAGAAGGGAAGCAGAAAGCTGTGAAACATTTTTTTTAACTTCCAGGGTTTCTGATAAAGGCCTCATTGCTAAAATATATAGAGAACTGAGTCAAATTTATAAGAATACAAGTCATTCCCCAATTGATAAATGGTCAAAGGATATGAACAGGTAGTTTTCACATGAAGAAATTTAAGCTATCTATAGTCATATAAAAATGCACTAAATCACTATAAATTAGAGAAATGCAAATTAAAGCAAGCCTGAGGCACCACCTCACACCTATCAGATTGGCTAACATAACAAAACAGGAAAATGATAAATGTTGGAGATGTGGGAAAATTAGAACACTAATGCATTGTTGGTGGAGTTGTGAATTGATCCAACCATTTTGGAGGTTAATTTGGAACTATACCCCAAAGGCTATAAAACTGTACCTATCCTGTGACCCAGCAATACCACTTATAGGTCTGTATCCCAAAAAGATCATAAAAGGGGGAAAGGACGCACATGGACAAAAATATTTGTAGCAGCTCTTGTTGTGGTGGAAAAGCATTGGAAATTAAGGCAATTCTCATCAATTGAAGAATGTCTGAAAAATTGTGGTATATCAATGTAAATGGAATATATTGTTCTATAAAAAATGAAGAGCAGGAAAATTTCAGAAAAACTTGGGAAGACTTACATGAACTGATGCTGAGTGAAGTAAGCAGAACCAGAAGAAAATTTTACACAGTCACTGCAGTGTACCATGACTAACTTTGATAGAATAATTTCTGCTTAGCAGTGTAAAGACAACTGCAAAAGATTCTTGATGGAAAATGCTATTCACATCCAGAGAAAGAAATATGGAGCCTGAATGCAGATTGTACTTTTTTTGTGTGTTTTTTTTCTTGTGGTTTTTCCCTTTTGTTCTGATTCTTCTTTCATATCCATGACTAATGTATTGTACATGTATAACCTGTGTCAAATTATTTGCTATCTTGGAGTAGGGTTTGGGGAGGGGATGAGGGAGAAAAATTTGGAAATCAAAATCTTATAAAAGTGAATGTTGAAAATAATCTTCATGTGCAATTGGAAAAATTGAAATACTCTTAAGTGCAGGGTAAAGATAAAAAATTATTTTTAAAATAATGTATTTATTTTTAGTTTTCAATATTCACTTCCATAAGATATTGAGTTTAAAATTTTCTCTCTCTTTCTTCCCCCTCCCCATGATAGTGTGCAATCTGATATAGGCTCTACATATACATTTATATTAAACATTTTTTCACATTAGTCATTATGTAAAGAAAAAGTAGAATCAATGAAAGGAACCATGAGAAAAAAGAAACAAGACAACAAAAGAAAAAGAGAGCAAACAATATGTTTCCACCAGCATTCAAATCCTTGCATTGCTGAGAAGAGCTAAGTCTATCAAAATTAGTCATCACACAATGTGGCTGTTACTGCGTACAATGTTCTCCTGGTTCTATTCATTTCACTCAGTATCAGTTCATGTAAGTCTTTCCAGGTTTTTCTGAAGTCTGCCTGCTCATCATTTCTCATGGCACAATAATATTCTATTACATGCATGTACTATAAAAATGAAGCCTTTGCCAGAGATGCTGACTGTTAAAATTGTTTGCCACTTTTCCCTTCTAATCTTGGTTAGATTGGCTTTGTTTGTGCAAGGACTTTTCAATTTAATGTAATCAAAATTATCCCTTTTTCATTTCATAATGTTCTCTATCTCTTGTTTGGTCATAAATTGTTCCCTTCACAATAGATCTCACAGGTAAACTATTCCTTGCTCTCCTAGTTTGCTTATCATATCAGCCTTTACATCTAAATCATGTACCCATTTTGATTTTACTTTGGTATAGCGTATAATATGTTGGTCTGTATGCCTAGTTTCTGCCATACTATTTTCCAGTTTTCCCAGCAATTATTATTAGTGAGTTTTTATCCCAGAAGCTGGAATCTTTGGATTTATCAAAGAGTAGATTACTATAGTCATGGACTATTGTGTCTTGTGTTCCTAACCTATTCCACTTATCCACTACTCTATTTCTTAGCCAGTACCAAGTAGTTTTGTTGATTGCTGCTTTATAATACAATTTATGATCAGGTATGGCTAGGCCACCTTCCCTAACATTTCTTTTCATTAATGCCCTTGATATTCTGGATCTTTTGTTCTTCCAGATGAATTTGCTATTGTTTTTTCTGGCTCCATAAAATATTTTTTGGTATTTGATTGGTATGGCACTGAATAATTAAATTACTTTAGATGGAATTGTCATTTTATCATATTAACTTGGCCTACCCATGAGGAACTGATAGTTTTCTAATTATTTAGATCTGACTTTATTAGTGTGAAGTGTTTTGTAATTGTGTCTATATAGGTCCTGGGTTTATTTTGGCAGGTAGACTCCCAAATATTTTATAAGATCTACAGTAACTTTAAATGGAAGTTCTCTTTCTATCTTTTGCTGTTGGGCTTTGTTAGTAATATATAGAAATGCTGATGACTTATGTGAGTTTATTTTGTATCTTGAAACTTTACTAAGTTTGTTTGTTTCAAGTAATTTATTACTTGATTTCTCTAGGATTCTCTAAGTATACCATTATATCATCTGCAAAGATGATAACTTTGTTTCTTCTTTTCTTGTTCTAAATGCTTCAATTTCTTTTTGTTCTCTTATTGCTAAAGCTCACATTTCTGGAACCATATTAAATAACAGTGGTGGTAATGGAGATCTTCATTTCACCCCCGATCTTATTGGAAATGCTTCTAGCTTATCTCCATTACATATAATGCTTGCTGATGGTTTTAGATAGATGTTATCATTTTAGGGAAGATTCCTTTTATTTTTTATAGGAATGGGTACTATATTTTATCAAATGTTTTTTCTGCATCTATTGAGATAATCATACGATTTATGTGACTTTTGTTGTTGATATGGTCAATTATGCTGCTAGTTTTCCTAATATTGAACTGGCCCTGCATTCCTAGTATAAATCCTACCTGGTCATAGTGTATTATCCTTGAGATAAGTCGCTATAATCTCCTTGCTAGTGTTTTATTTAAAATTTTTGCATCTATATTCATTAGGGAAATTGGTGTATAATTTTCTTTCTCTGTTTCGACTCTTCCCAGTTTAGATATCAGCACCATATTTTTATCATAAAAAGAATTTGGTAGGGCTACTTCTTTGTCTATTTTACCAAATACTTTATGTAGTATTGGAATTAATTGTTCTTTAAATGTTTGATAAAATTCACTTGTAAATCCATCTGGCTCTGGAGATTTTTTTTCTTAGGGAGTTCATTAATGGCTGATTCAATTTCTTTCTGAAATGGGGTCATTTAAGCATTTTATTTCCTCTTGGTTAATCTGGAAAATTTATATTTTTGTAAATACTTATCCATTTCATTGAATTTGTCTGTACATATTTGCATACAGTTGGGCAAAATAGCTCTAAATTATTGTTTTGATTTCTCTTCATTGATGGCGAATTCACCCTTTTAATTTTTCATACTGATAGTTTGATTTTATTCTTTCTTCTCTTTAGTCAAATTAACCAATTGTTTTTTTTCTATTTTGTTGGTTTTTCATAAAACTAGCTCTTAGTTTTGTTTATTAGTTTAAGAGTTTTCTTAATTTCAATTTTCTTAATCTCTCCTTTGGTTACTATCTGTGTCTTTCTCTCTATCCTCCCCCCCCCCCAATGCTTTTATCTTTCCTTTTTCCCTTTCTCTCCTCACTAGAGTTTTGCTTTTGGCCACTGTTTCCCTCACTCTGCCCTCATTTCTATCCATCCCCTCCCTTTTCCTCCTTTCCCCCTCTTATTTCCTATAGGAAAAATTAGATTTCTATATCTAGCTGATTATGTTATTCCCTCTTTGAGCCAAATCTGATGAAAATAAGGTTCAAACGATGCTCATTTCCCTCCCTTCATTCCCTCTACAGTAATAGTTATTCATGCCTTTACATGTGATGTATTTCATCCTTGTCTGTCTCTTCCCAGTATAATCTCTTTTCTTGACTTAATTAGATTTTTGTCATCACATCAAAGTCAACTTATACCCATGCCCTATATGTATATATATGTGTATATATATATATATATATATATATGTGTGTGTGTGTGTGTGTGTGTGTGTGTGTGTGTGTATATATATATATATCCCCTTTAAATGTCACAATAACAATACAATCCTTAATAGTTACAAGTGTCATCTTCCCTTTTAGGGATGTAAACAGTTTGCCTTTATTAATAACCTGTTCTTGTTGTTTTTATTTCCTTTTTACCTTTTTATGCCTCTCTCAAGTCTTGTATTTGAAGATCAAATTTTCTGTTGAGCTCTGGTCTTTTTGTCAGGAAGGTTTGGAAGTTCCCTATTTCATTGAAGGTCCATCTCCTCCCCTGGAAGATTATGCTCTATTTCTCTGGGTAGTTGAACCTGGGTTGTAATCCAAGCTCCTTTGCCTCATGGAATAACATATTCCATGCCTTCTAATCTCTTAATGTAGAAGCTGCAAGATCCTGCATAATCCTGACTGTGGTTCCATGATATTTAAATTGTTTCTTTCTGGTTGCTTGCAATACTTTCTCTTTGACCTGGTAATTTTAGAATTTGGCTACAATATTCCTTGGCATTTTCAGTTTGGGATCTCTTTCAGGAGGTGATTGGTAGGTTGTTTCAATGACTATTTTGCCCTCTGCTTCTAGGACTTCAGGACATTTTCTTTGATGATTTCTGGAAAGATGCTGTCCAGGCTCTTTTTTCCATCATGGCTTTCAGGTAGACCAATTATTTTAAAATTTTATCTCATGGATCTATTTTTTCCCACAATAGTCAAGTTGTATTGAAGAATGCTAACTGATAGAATGAACCATGAGAAAGAAGAAACAAAACAGAAAAAAAAAAACAAAAACAAAAAAGAGAGAGCAAATAGTTTGCTTCAATGTGCGTTCAGACTCCATACTTCTTTCTCTGGATGTGGACAGCTTTTTTCATCATGAGTCTTTTGGAACTGTCTTAGAATCTTGCATTGCTGAGAAAAGTCAAGTCTATCAAAGTCTATCACAGATCCAATGTTCTGAAACTGTGTATAATGTTCTCCTGGATCTGCTCCCCTCACTCAGCATCAGATCACATAAGTCTTTCCAGGTTATTAAGAAGTCCATCTGTTCCTCATTTCTTATAACACAATAATATTCCATTACATTCATATACCACAACTTGCTTAGCCATTCCCCAATTGATGGGCATCCCTTGATTTCCAATTCTCTGTCACCACAAAAAGAGCTGCTATAAAAATTTTTGTACATATGGGTTCTTTTCCCACTTGTATGATATCTTTGGGATACAGCTCTAGAAGTGCTGGGTCAAAGGGTATACACATCTTTATAGCCCTTTGGGCATAGTTTCATGTTGCTCTCCAGAATGGTTGGATCAGTTCACAACTCCTGGATCTATATTATAAGTCAGTTGTTTTACCAATGAGGAGTTTTATGTTTTCTTCTATTTTTTCATCCTTTTGTTTTCATTTGACTGATTCTTGATATCTCATAGAGTCATCAGCTTCCATTTACCCAATTCTAATGTTTAAAGAACTGTTTTCTTCAACTAGATTTTGTGCCTCTTTTTCCATTTGGCCTATTTTACTTTTTAAGGAGTTCTCTTCAGTGAATTTTTATGCCCCTTTTCATTTGGCCAGTTCTACTTTTTAAGGAGCTGTTTTCCTCCATGTGCTTTTCCCCCATTTGGCCAGTTGTATTTTTTAAGGACTTGTTTTCTAAAGTCCATATTTGTCCTTCCTTTTCCAAGTTCTCTCATATACCTCTCATTTCTTTTCTCAATTTTTCTTCTACCTGTCTTATTTGACTTTTAAAATCCTTCTTGAGCTCTTCCAAGAAGGCTTTTTGGTCTTATGACCAGTTCATATTCCCCTTCGAGGTTTCAGATGTGGGTATATAGACAATGTTATCTTCTTCTGAATTTGTGCCTTGATCTTCCCTGTCCCCATAATAAGAATCTATGGTCATTGTCCATTTCTGCTTTTTGCTCACAGTGTTTGCCTATTTCCTGACTTTTAAAGTTGAGCTCTCCTGCTGGAGCACAAGGGGCACTGACCCAAGCTTCTTATGCTGGGAGCCCAGGGCCTGGTCACTGGCTTTGTGTGCTGGGCCTCAGATGTTGGCAACTGGCAGCTGTAGGGGTCTGGCAGCTTACCTGGTGCTGAGCTGGGGTCTCAGGGTGAAGAGTCTGGCACCTGGAGGACACCTGCTCACCTGGGATTCTTTAAAGCACTGGAAGGTTTGGCTGCCAGAGGATGCCTGCCAGCCTGAAACTGTGCCTCCTGGAGTTGTGCTTCCTGGAGTTATGTTGAAGCACTGGGAGATTTGGCTTCTGGGGGCTGCCTTCCCAATATCTGGGGTGGTAGTTTTCGGAGCTGGTGTCTACCAGTTCCCCTGCCTGTATCAGAAGCACTTGGGAGTCCTGGTGTTAGCGCTTGCCTGCTTCACCACCTGGTTCAGATCTCCCCTTAGTTTGCTGAAGTTGGGCTTGCCACTGACTTGCTGGGACACCTCCTGTTCTGTACTGCTCCTACTTTCCCAGAGCAAAAAGGACCTTTCCCACTAAACCCCCAAGCTTCATGGGCTACAAGACTGCTGCACCAACATTTTTTCTTCCTGCTGGCTCAGCTGTTCCAGGGTTTTTCCTGGGTGATATTTTCTGCATGACCTAGAGGATGACCATGAACATGTCTGTATGGTTCAGAATCACAAAGTATGAAAATCTCTCTAGGTAGAAGGCAGAGTAAGTATAACAATTATTTAGACTCCAGAGGATAAAATCCCAAGACCGATAACTCCAGTTTGATATAGTAGTAATTATATTCCAAAACCAGTAAGCCCATCTCAATGTAGCAACAAGGAAATTATAACACAGTATTATAGTGAGGAACCAGGTCATCCTGTAACCCTCCCCACTGCTAGGGCCTTCCTGTAAACAATTGCTCATGAATCCTAACTCTTTGCTTAGCACTCTCTTCTGCAGCTCTATTGATGCTGGCTCTCTCAATATCTGCTCCTCAGTGCCCACTTGATGTCTGCTTCTCAATTCTGCTTCCCTTCAGTTCTGCTTCTCTTCAGTTCTGTCCCTCTTCAATTCTGCTTCTCTCACACTCTAGGCTCTCCTTATATACAGTCCTAGCCAGTATCTGATTGGTTAGAACTCAGGTCTCTGATTGGCTGAATTCATGATTGACTAGAACTCATTGCACATACTATTGACTCTGGTCTTACCAACTCCCCTTAGGGACCTGAGGGCTTCATGCTGCAAATCAGCTTAGTACATGGTGAGTAGAGGCTCTAGGCCTACTTCCTAACAAAGTTATAATCAAGCTTTCTCACCTAGCCCCACCTGAGGCCTATTGAACGGGTGGGGAAGATCTTTGATCACATTGATATTAAACTTACTTCACACCCTGCCATCTTGGCTGCCGGAATTCCTAGAAAGACTACTTTTAAATAATAAAGAAGCAATAGGACCTCTATACTCTGCCCTAGTCATTTTGGGAAATCTCATATATAAATAATTCTGAATGTTATAGTATAGAAGGACATTAATAAGCAAGGGAGCATCCAGAAGAGTGCAAACAGGATGTCAAAGGACCTTGAGTTCATAAGGATTGGTTGAAGGATCCTTAAAGTACAACTGGAGAAGAGATGACTTAGGGAAAACATGAGAACAGTCTTCAAGTTTTTAAAAGGCTGTTATGTGGAAGAGGGATCAAATTTGTTGTTTGCCCTAGAAGACAAAACCAGGATTAATGGTTCAAGGAGTAAAGAAGCAAATTTAACTTTGATGTCAAGAAAAACACAATAAACAAAAACTTCCAACAATTAGCATTATCAAAAGGGGAATGGGCAGTGTTAAGAGGTCATGTCAAGAGGTTTCTTGTCATTGAAGAACTGGTTGAGTAATTGTCAGGTGTATTAAAATGGAGATTCCATTCAAGCAGATATAGGAGTAGGAGGATACCATGGTCCCTTCCAGTACTTCTGTAATTATAAATAGATAATCAGTAAGTGAGTAGATATGAGTAAAATATATAAATGTTAATATATAGATTTTTAGGATAACTACTTTGGTTGACATTACAGGTTAAAGGTCAAAAGGATCATGAAGGTCTAGTCAAATCCTTCATTTTACAGATGTGGAAACTGAGGCCTAGGACTCAAGAGAATAAATCTCCTAATATCTGAAACTGACCAAGCATTTTCTAATAACATTTCCTGCTTCATAACTGAACTCTGTATAGGTGACATTGGCATATGGCTAACAGGTGAGAATTTCTCTGTATAGAGGTATAAATACTGAAATTATAAATTAGTTAAGGGGATAGAGGGGGATTTGTTGATTGAGACAGCCCTTGATTTAAATTTGCCCAACTTACTTAATTAGATAATAGAATATAAGGGGCTGTGAACCCCCTTTCACATTCTGAGTGCACTATGTAATAATTTCTAAAGAAGGGGGAGACTTGAATTGCTCAGACTCTGAGTGACTTATTTATGGACTTTGTAAAAGGTATGAATGGGAGTGACCCATTCACAGCTTGTAATGGAAGTGTGAAGAAGTGTTCACACCTCATTGCTCTTTTATGAGATACAAATTTCTTTCATCAATTTGATGGAATTATATTGTAGCTAGTCATTGTCCAGCTGAGGATCAACTACACTATAATGCCCTTTAAAAATACAGCCAATTCTCTCCTTAGGAAGTCATCCAAGGTAGAAGGTATTCTTCCAGTTGAGAAAGGTTCATCATTGGAAATTGAGAAAAGATTCAGTCATAGAAGAAGCCAGTTCTTGAGAAGAAATCACTCTTTGCCTCTTGTGGGAGAGAGGCAATTTCTCTCTATTCCTGTCCTCCCTCCATTGTCAATGATGTTTTTCAGTGCATTAACTCATACAGTAGGAGATACTGTGCCCATTGGAAAGTAGGACTAGGGAATCTAGCTCTCAAGCAGAGAGTTAACCCTACTAGTTGGGAGTTGATTTTCAGAGAGGAATGAACCCTGGTAGTTCGCCTATATACTCAAGGTGAGGATATATAGAGAAAGACATTGGGGCCCTATAGTATTAATGGAGCAAGTTACATTGGCCATGTATTTTCCAAATGTTTGCCTCTCCACTAGTATATTTTATGTGTACATGCCCACTTTTCCCACTGATGATACATTTGTAAGTGAGTGTATCCTAGGTTTATGCGTGAACTATTTTGTTACTAGTGTTTCTCCTATGCCATTTTATTAAATGCCTTTGCTTTGAACTAATTATGCCAACTAGCTGACTTTTCAAAGTAAAACCACAGATGGAGGCTTGAGCTAAACCATTGGAAGTATAGACCCACGGAATACCTCAAACCTGAGGCAGCCGTTCCCCAGGGGACTGACTCAACCTGGGATTGTGAGCTGGTGGGTATTTTTATTGGAGTGCAACAACAGCAGGGAAAATCTGTAAATATAAAAACAGGGGGAAAATGAAAAAAAAAAAGATCTGTAAATCTATGAATAAAAAAATCTGTAAAAATCTGCAAATACTAAAATTTAAATGTTAAAAACTGATATAATTGAAAGAATAACAATTTTTGGGACTCCTGACTGTAATCTGACTTAGATGGGGCTAGACTGGAAAAATATTATTGTAAATGGGAATATTAGGTAAAATTGTGTGGGATGAAAGGCATAATTTGGCCAGAGGAATAAGAGGAAGCTCTGGAAAGAAAGGCTAGCGTACGCAGGGCCTAAGAGTAAGGGGAAGGCAGATACATTCATGAGATGATAAACCTATTTGCTTGGTTAAAAAGAAAACCCCAGTCAGGCTTTAAAAGGAGACAAAGTCACATGGCACAATGGTAAAGAGCACTGAATTTGAAGTGAGAAGTCTTTGGGAAAGAGCAAAATGGAAAATTGTGACTTAAAGTCAAGGAAAAACTTCCAAACAATTTGAACTGCCCAAAAGTGGTATGGGAGCAGGGTTGTGCTGATAAGCGGCTAACAACCAGCTTTCCAACAAAGTGGACACGGGACATGTTTTTAGGTTTAATCTGCATTAGTAACATTTTCTCCACCACTTTTTAAAGTCTAGACTATCAACAAAACCATAAATCAAGTTCTGGTTTGGTGCATTTTCCAATACCTGAGGTGTAAATGCTCACACTGAAAATTCGACATTTGGCTCTTGTCAGCCTATATAAGGTGGCTGCAGCATAGTCTTTAATGGGACGTAGTGGGTTCCTTCTCATCAGTGCTTTCAAAGACAGGATGATCAGTAGTCAGGTAAGTTATGGTAGAGATTCTTTGGAATTAAATGACTGGGCAAATCCCTTCCAAATACGAAATTCTATACTTAAATGAATCCTGGCTTTCTTACATAGAGAGGAAGAGAAGGGAAGACACACACACACACACACATACACACACATACACATACACACACACAGAGAGAGAGACAGAGAGAGAGAGAAAGAGAGAGAGAGAGAGAGAGAGAGAGAGAGAGAGAGAGAGAGAGAGAATATTAATTAGGTGCCTCCCTACTAGTTTATTCTATGCGTACATGCCTTCCTATTTGCCAGGCTAAATACTGGCAATACAAATGCAAGCAAAAAGATGATCCTTGTTCTCAAGGAGCTCCCATTCTACTAAGTATAAAAGGGAGTTGAAAATGAGGAGAGGTGGTGGCAGGGAAGGGGGAAAGTCATCCTAGAAATAATGTGCAGAGCTGGATTTGAAGTGAGCATGGCTACTTCTTCAAATGAGGATTCTGGGGAAAAGCTCACCAATTGTAGGAAGAGATTATATATGGGTGGAGGTGTTGCCAGCTTGAGAAGGCTACTGGGGTCAGGTAGGGAAGTAGTTCAGAGAGTCATAGGCTGACCTGGGTTTCAAATACTGCCTTCTCCTCTCTTCTCAAGATTCTCACCACTCTCTCCCCTCTCTGCTAAGGATCTTTTTTCATACTTTACCCAAAAACTTGAGACAATTCCCCAGAGAACTCCTCTTCTCACCTCCTCCTCATGTGACCCTCTGACTTCACCTTGTACTATCTCCTCCTCTACTCTAGTCTCTAAAGATGAAGTGGCTCTTCTCCTAGCCAGGACAACTCTACATGTTCTCCTTCCCCAATAGGGATCCTATCTGCTCCTGTCGTCCCCAGGAGAGTGTTTGTACCTTCATATCCACTCTCTCTAATCCTTATTCCCTCTCTTTCCTTCCTTCTCTGCTGCCTACAAACATCCATCCTTAAGAACCTTCACTAGATCACACCATCCCCACCAAGTATCATTCTGTTTTTCTTCTGCTATTCTTAACTAAGCTCATTGAAAAAGGTGTCACTCATCATTGCCTACAGTTCCTCTCCTCTCATTCTTTTCTAAACCCACTGAAGTTTGATTTCCAACCTCATTATTCAAATAAAACTGCTTGTTTGATGTAATCAAATATTTTTTAACTGAAAAAATCTAATTTCTCTTCTTGATTATTCATTTTCTTGACCTCTGCAGCATTTGACACTGTTAATCATCTCTTCTCCTGGACTCTCTCTACTCTTTGTGATTTCTCAATTCTGTTCTCTCTCGGTTCTCCTGCTGCATTTCTAACCATTTCTTCTCAGTCCTTTTTGCTGGATCTTTGTCCACATCATTCCCAATAACTATGGGTGTTGCCCTCTTCTCTTTTTCTCTATATTTTCACTCATTGATCTTAGCCATTCCCATGTATCTAATTATCATCTCTATGCAGATGATTCCTAGATTTAGTTACCCAATCTTAGTCTCTTACCTGAGTTTCGGTCCAGCACCATCAACTTTCTATTGAGTATTTCAAATTACATTTCCCATAGGCATCTCAAACATAATACAACTAAGGCAGAGTTCATCATATTTTCCCCCAAACCCTCTCCTCCTGTCAAGTTCCCTTTTACCATAAAGGATACCACCATCTTTGCAGTCACTCAGGCTCACAACCATGATATCACCTCCATTTCCTCTCATTAGCCCCACATTGTTAATCATTTGCTAAACCTTTTTATTACTTTTTCTACCACACCTTTTACATACATCTCTTTTTCTCCACAAATCATCTAATCAATCTCTCTGTATCAGATTTCTCCTTACTCCAATCCATCCTTCCCTCAGTTACCAAAGGGCTTCTCCTAAAGTGCAAATCTAACCTGTACTCAACAAAGGTGCTGGCTTTTTCTCATGCCTGGAATGTTCTCTCTCCCAGTCACCGACTCTGAGAATCCCCATCTTTCTTTAGGGTTCAGTTCAAGCATCAGCTCCTCCTGGGAGCTCTTTCCAGGTCCTGCAGCTATGAGGGATATGCCGTCTCGCATTACTTTCTATCTACTCTGTATTTATATTGTATGTTCTGATTTATGTAGGTTGTTTCTCCCAATAGAATGCAAGCTCCCCTGAGGGCATGGACTCCTTGGGCTTTTTCCTTTGTCTCCCCAGTGCTTTGCAGGGTGCCTGGCACATAGGAAGTATTTAATAAAAGCTTGCTGATTGATTGATACCTGTGTGACCTTCGGCAAACCACTTAATCTCTTCAGTCCTCAATTTCCTCATCTGCAAAATGAAAAAGTTGAATTAGATGACCTGTGAAGTCCCTTCCAGCTCTAAATCTATCATCCAATGAGAACAGTTATGTGCGTTGTGTGGGAACTGGGTGGGTGTGGGTGATAGATGGGTTTTAAAGCCAGAATGCTATATTTTATTTTGATGGAAGAGGGAGCAGAGAGCCATGGCAAATAGTGACATGGTAAATATCATAAGATTAGAACAGCACAGATTTAGAGCTGGAAGGGGCTCTAAAAGCCATCTAGTGCAAACCTCTCAATGAGGAAACTGAGGACCAGAGATGTTAAGTGACTTGTACAAGTAATCTGAAGGTATCAGCTATCAGAGAAAAGATTTCATACCAATTCCTCTGACTGCAAAGATGCGAAATGAATCAAATAATTATTGTTGCCATGCATGAGATAGGTGGAAGACAGGAAGGTGATTGATGTTGGTATGAGATTTATAAAGTTCAGGATAGGGGTCTAACTGTGGAAATAAGAGAAATGGAATTACTCCTGTGTGATATTTGTTTATGACTTTGAATAAATTATCCACCAAAAATCTGTTCCTCTGGGTCTAGAATTTTTTTTGGACATGAATGCATGATGTCAGATGTCTGCTTTCCTTTTCTCTTCCTTGTGCTCATATCACCTCCTTTCCCAGCCATACATGTTCTGAATAATGTCTTTATGCATTTTCTCAGATATAAGTCATTATTGGTAATATAGTGTTCCCATACAGGCATGGTGCATCTTTTCTTTGCTGTTTTGGTCACCCGCAACTTTGTTTCTCCTTTCACTTAGCTCAGTGTAGTACATTAGTAGGAACTTTAAAATGCTTCTTGAATTGGATTGAATTCATTTCTGTGATTGTGGTTTTGCAGCCATATGGTATCACCAGGAAAACATTGACATTAGAAAATCTTGGCTTCTATGGCAGGGAGTTGCTTGGGATCATTGAAAACATAACACCTCAAATGCTAATCAGCCCTGGGGAAAGAATTCTGGGATTTAGATTCAGATCATCTGGGTTTGAATCCCAGCTTAGTCTTTCATTAGCTGTGTGACACTGGACAAGCCACTTCACCTCTCTCTACCTCAGTTTCCTCAACTGTTAAATGGGGAATGATAATAGCATCTACCTAGGGCCGTTGTGGAGTCAGCGAGATGGCACAATGGATAGAGTGTTGGGCCTGACATCAGGAAGACTTACCTTCCTGAGTTCAAATCTGGCTTCAGACATTTACTAGCTGTGTGACACTGGGGAAAGTCACTTAACCCTGTTTGCCTCAGTTTCCTTTTCAGTAAAATGAGCTGGACAAAGAAATGACAAACCACTTCAGTATCTTTGCCAAGAAAACCCCAAACTCACAAAGAGTCAGCTACGACTGAAAATAGAGTTGTTGTGATGAGATAATATTTGTAAAGTACTTAGCATTATGCCTGGTATCTAGCAGATGCTTAATAATTTATTATTCCCCTTCCCCCTTATTCTCTCCATGAATGAATAGGATCATCTGGAGAACATGATCACTAGTAGGGAATCCCTATTCTATTAGACTTTGTACTGAATGCTTTTCAGAACATTGATGAACACCTTTGGTGAGTAATTCATCTTCGTGTGTGATGGTTTACCTGATGTTGATACTTAGCAGATAATTGAAGAGTCATCCCCATGGTCACATTGATCATGTAATATTCCGGCAAAGGGGAAAAATATTCCTGAAAAACATTCCAATCAAGCAACTGATAGATCAAAATATGGGGATGAAAAATAATCAAATGTAGATGAGGAAAATTTTCACAAAGGTGAAGATACTTTGACATTTAGGAGGGTACACATGGCCTAAGTAAAAATGATTCCCCCTAGGCAGAGAATACTATCTGTCATGCTACTAAAAATGACCCTTTCATTAGTCTGTCAGCAACTATTTATTGTCAGGAGATTGCAATGTTGTAGTCATCAAGCACATTATCAGTATATACCTGCAAAGAAGGTACTTCAGCGCATTTTTTTTTCCTGTTCCAGGAAATAAAAGATTTCATGGTCTCATTTTATACAACCATCTCAATACCTGGGTCTGTTTGCATGTGTACTTCAGAGAAGACGTTCTAGACACCTTTAAAAATAGTAAGTGAGGATATTGTGTACATTTGGCATCCTGTGGTTTTGCCAAGTTCTTTGTTGACTTTTAATAACTGAACTATGTGATGAAGAACCAAATAAATGATGGTTACAATATGGTACCTGCTTTGAATATATTGATATTTGGATATCTCTCCTTATAGTTGCATAGAACCTCTAGGGTCTTTCTGGCCTTTACATAAGGAAAAGGATACCCACAGAGCCATGGCCCAAGATTATTATGGACTGTTGAGAATAAATCCTGAAGGCTATTCCCCAATAGATAAGCGATAAAAGAATGTAAACAAGAAATACTTAAAAGAAGTTTTGAGAACTAGCAACAACTACATGAGGAATACATGAAAAGAAATATGGAAAGGTTTTGTATGCAACACCACTGAGCAGAATAAGTAGAACCACGAGAAAAACATATACCTTGATTAAAATTATGTAAATAGCACTAAAAGGAATAAAACTATGATTATTGAAATAACCAGTTCTCACTCTGAAGAAGTAATGATGAAACAAAACTTGTTGCTTTGAGTAGAAAGGTGGAGGGCTAAAGATGCAGTGGGATTTACATAGCCATATTAGTTGATTTTGCTTAACAGTTTTTTGTGTGTGTGTGTCAGGGAGGGTTCAGTGGTGAGGGGAGCAGGATATAAGGGAGAATGCCTGGTTTAAAAATAAATGACATCAATAAATTTTTTTTCTAAAATGACAAATAATACCTTAATATAGTCTGGATTATCATAAGTATCCCAATCTTTGATTGAATTCAACATCTTTCTGAGTACTTACTGAAGATAGGTTTAAAAATATCTGAAAATTGTTGGGAATGCAAAGATCAACACCCTCATGGAACTTGCAATCTAGTAAGGGAGATAAGGCACACATATTAACTATAATATAAAGTGGAATGTGGGAGTTCAGTCTGAAAGATACAAAGTACTTTGGGTGTTCATCGGAAGGAGAGACTACATTTGGGTTGATGGATGTAGATGGATTCATTAAAAAATAAGACATTTGAGTTAGGCCTTAATTGTAGTTAGTAATTAGAAAGAGATGGAAAAAGGGCAACTAAGGCAGAAAAAAATGTGAGCAAAGATGTGGAGAGACCATGATCCCTCTACTCAGTCTCCTTTGTTGGCTCTTATTCCAGCTCACACTCACTAAACATGGGTGTCCCTCAAGTTCTGTCCTAGGCCCTTTTTTGTTCTTCCTCTACACCGTCTTGTTTGGCCATCTCATCACATCCCATGGGTTCAATTATTATCTCCATGTGGATGATTCTCAGACCTATTTATCAGGCCCTAACCTCTCTCTTGACCTCCAGTCTTGCATCACCAACTACTAACCGGACATCTCAAATTCAACATGTTCAAAACAGAATTCATTACCTTCCCTCTCCTCCCCCTTTCTATTTTTAATTTCACCGTTAATATCAAAAGCACAACCATCCTCTCAGTCATCTCAGCTTGCAAACTTGGTGTCATCCTCAACTCTTTCCCTTCAGTCACCTTACATATACAATTTGTTGCCGAGTCTTTTCTACCTTCACGTCATCTCTCATACCTGTCTACTCTTCACTCATTGTATCAGGAGGGCCGAGTTTATAATCTCAAAGAGGATCATAAACATGTCTGAAAGGTTCGGAATCGCCGGATAGAAGAAACTCTCAAAGTAGAAGGCAGAAGAATCAAAACATTTATTTAGGCTCCACAGTAACCAACCCATGAACCAGAAGCCCCATTTTGATATGTTGATCATAATCTTCCAGGCCCAATAAGTACGCCTTGAAAGAGTAACCAGGAGGCTACAGAGAAACATGATTGCGTAAAGCAAAATCATGTTTCCCCCTTTTATGGTAATAAGATTACCCACTGGACTGAAGTCTTTGTTCAGCTTCCTCCCGTAGATCAGCTCTGCTACTGGCAGCTCCTGCCTCAGCTGTGTCTGTGTCTGTAACTGAAGCTGCAACTGTAACTGACGATGTAACTGTCGCTGTAACTGACGATGTAACTGTCGCTGGCTCCAACCGAAAAAGGAAAGAGAGAAGAATCTTCAAGCTGTCCTCTCCCCTCTTATAGGGTTTTTGACATCATCAAGCTCCGCCCGAATGACCAGGGCTGATTGGTTCTTGAGTTGGCTCCTCCCCCTAGGGTAGACCAGGTTCTGGAGCTAACACCTCCCCTCAGCCAGCCCCATGACTCCCCACACAGGAAGCCGTCTGCCTCCCGGCATGCTCCCCGGGCCTCCTGCCCCGGAAGAGCAAGCCACAGTGTCCAGAGGCTCAATGAGGCAAGCTGAGCCATTCAAAGAAAACAAAAGCCATTATGGCTACACTCATCCAGCTGCCACACTATTACAGGCCCTCATAAACTCATGCCTGGACTATTACCACAGTAGTCTCTTGATTCTGTTAGTTGGTATCTTTTTCTCAAGTCTTTCTCCACGCCAGCCCATCCTCCACTCATCTGCAAAAGTGATCATCCTAAGGCACAGATCTGACCAAGTCACCCCCTCCACCACCATTCACACTAGGTTAAAAAAAATCCATTAGCTCCCTACTATCATGGAATCAAATAGAAAATTGTTTGACTTTCAAAGCCCTTCCAAATTCCCTTTCCTACCTTTCTACTCTTTTTTACACAGCTCCCAAACACTTATAAAGTTCTAGTTAGAGTCCTCTTGACTTGGCTTAACATATGTCTGAAAGTTACCATGTATTCCAGTTTATGTGATCTTAGACCAATCTATCACTCACCACGTGCCAGATACTGTCCTAGACAAAATTTTTAAAATGTAATATAATCTCTGCCTTGAAGGAGCTTACATTCTACTAAGTACATACATAATATGTATACAGAAAAACAAATTAAAAAAATAGACAGAAATAATAGAGAGAGAGAAAGATAGATGATATAAATACAAATATAAATGTAGAACAAGACATGGATATAAACACATGTGAACAAAAGACAAGCAAATAAAAGATAAAAACAAAAATACAATGTAATTTTGGCAAGGGCACACTAACAACAAAAGGTCTTTTGAAGGAGATGGCATTTAATCTTAACCTTAAAGAGTGAGGGATTACAAGAGGAAGAAGCAAGAAGAAGAGCACTTTAGGCCAAGGGCACAGTCTAGGCAAAGGCACAGGGGCAGGAGATGGGATGTCCTACCTAGGAAGAATCAAGTGGGCTGGTTTGGCTAGAACATGTTATATCCAAGGGCTTTGTGTAAAAAGGTCACATGTAATAAGTCTGGAGAGGCAGGCTGGATCCAGATCTTGAATGATTCTAAATGCCAAATAGGAGAATTTGTAATATGATCCCAGAGGCAAAAGGAAGGTTCTTCAGCAGTGAAGCAACATGATCAGATATTAGTAATATCATTTTGGCAGCAGTGTGGAGAATGAATTGGAGAGGGGAGAAAATAGATGCAGGAAGACCAATTAAAATGTCATTATAGTAGTCCAAGTAAGATGGAAGGAGGACCTGAGCAGGGATAGTTGTAGTATGAATTTAGAGCAGTGGATAGATAGATATGAGGGATATTGTGGATGTAGACATCTATGAGATTCAGCATCTGATCAGATATGGGGAGAATGAGTAAAGAATGAAGTCAAAGATGACTTCAGGTTGTAGACCTGTGTACCCAGAAGAACAGTGGTCCTCTCAACAGAAATAGAGAAGTTAGGATGGGTAGGTTTAGGGGGAAAGATAATAAGCTTAGTTTGGGACATAATGCATTTAAGAGTCTTATAAGACATCCCAGATGAGATGTCTAGCAAATAATCAGAGATAAAGGACTGGAGCTCAGGAGAGAAAAGAGGAAAGGGTATATAGATCTGGAAGATACATGCACAGAGATGATAGTTGAATTCGTGGGACCAAATCTCTCAATCAAAAAATATTCAGGTGTATGCTATATGCCAAGTAGTATGCTAACTTCTGGCATATAAAAACAAAGACGAGACTACTTCTGCCTTAAAGATCCTACACCCTATCAAGGGAAACAACATATACTTACATATATTAATAGATGGAAAATATATCCAAGTAAATACCAGGTAATTTCAAGGAGGGAGGCATTAGCCAGTGGGTTGTGGTGGGGGAGGAAAGGTCTCATGTAGGAGGTGGTGCTGGAACTGAGATTTGCACTATGATGAGATCATCAAGAGAGTATGGAAAGAGAGGAGCAGAGAGCTCGGAACAATTCCCATGGGGTACTCCCACACATAGGGAGTAGAACATGGATGGATGAAAATGCTGTAAAGAAGTTGGAGAAGTTTCAGTCAGCTATGGAGAGACTTTACCTCAGAGCATTGTTACAAAAACCCTATGAGGAGACAGTATTCAGAAAAAGAAGGTGGTCTTCTCCTCAGTGATATCCCCTGCAGAGGCCAAGAAGTACAGGCCCTAAAGAAAACACATGAAACTTAGCAATAGAGATCATTGGTATCTTAAATTATGGTGATAGTTTCAATCATATGATGAGGAAGGAAACCAGATTGTGAGGGACTAAGTGGTGAGTGGGAGGTGAAAAACAGGAGGCAAGGAGTATAGACAGCTTTTTCCAGGCTATGAAAGGGAGGAGGGACACAGGATGGATAGATACATAGCTCAAGCAGATGGTAGAGACATGTAATGGGGTTATTTTTTGTTGTTTGTTTGTTCTTTAAGGTTGAGAGAGATCTGGACATGTTTGCAGGCAGCAGGGAAGGAGTCATAAGGAGAGTCTGAAAATTGGGGATAAGGAGTTTGATCAAAGGGCAAATTCCTAGAAAAAATGAGAGGGGATCAAAGGCACAATTAGAGAGTGCCAAGGAGAATAGAAACCTTTTCCTTGAAGTTTGGAGCAAAGGAGAAAAGGATGGGAGAAGATATTGAGGTCATTTAAACAAAAGACAAGAGACAGAGGGCCTTCCATATTTTTCAGAAGAGGATGAGGTGAAGTCCTTTGCTGAAAAGGAGCAGGAACAGATTAAGTAAAAGTATCATTCAGGGCCCAGTTGAGATTGGGTGGCATAAATTTGTAGTGAATGCAGTCAGTAAAGTTACATGACTTCCTCTGGCTATATTGTTGTTTACTAGCATGAGACCAAGATTAGAGGACTCAGGAGCCAGGGAGCTTTAGAAAGGAATGAGCAGTGATAGGACAAAGTAGCAAGAGCAGAACACAGTGTCAAGTTAAACTAGTCTGTATAGTAGGGTCAGGATTTTGAAGGGAGGCAAGGAAAGTCATTTATGCCGCAATGATACACTAGGAAATTGGGAAGTTGTAGAAGGACTGCAGGTTTGATGACAAATCCCTTCTATAATAGCCATGACAAGTAGTTGTCTGGCCTCCTCTTCAATATCTAAACTAGATGTCCAGGTTTTTAATCCGGGGTCCTTAGACTCAGAACTGGTCCGTGGATAGATTTCAGGGGAATCGAGGGAAAAATTGTATCTTTATTTTCACTAACTTCTAACTGAAATTTGGCACTTCCTCCAGCTATTTAAAAACATTATTCTGAAGAGTCTAGAGGCTTCACCACTGTACAAAAGGGGTCCATGACACATAGGAATCCCTGCCCCAATATAAAGGGGAAAGTGAGGACTTGGAGTCAGAAACTCTAGGTTTTCATTTCAGCTGAGGCCACTTGACTACCTATGTGACAGGGCAGTCACTTAGTCTCTCTGGGTCTCTTATTTCCTCACAGCTGAGTGGTGTAACAGAATGCCAGGCTTGGAGTCAGGAAGATTAACCTTCCTGAGTTCAAATCTGGCCTTACTAGCTGTGTGACCCTGTTATCTTTAGTTTCCTCATCTGTAAAATGAACTAGAGGAGGAAATGTTAAACCACTTCAGTGCCAAGAAAACACCAAATGGGGTCACAAAGAGTTGGACACAACTGAAAATTGGCTCAACAACAATAAAATGAGGAGGTTGAATTAGATGACTTGTAATGTCCCTTTTACCCCTATATCTATGATGCCTCATTACTCACCCTTGTGGTTCTCCATGCATAATATTGCATCTTGTCTCCATGTCTTTGCACCAGTCATGTAAGAATTGCTACCCTTCCTACGTAATCTCAGGTGCCACCTTGTAACTAAGGTCTTAAAAAATCTTTACACGCTCACACACACTCACATATGCACAGAATTTGTTAGTGTTCTCTCCTGCACCTCCCAAATTATTATTTATTTAATCAGTGTTTACTTATTTGTGTACACATGACGTCCCCCACCCCCACCCCCCAAAAATAGAATGTAAACTCATTGTGGGTTGGCTTTCATTTTTTGTCATTTTATCCCCAACACAGTGCTTCATATGTACTCTCACACATGGGATGTCTCTCCTGTCTTTAGAATGGGAGGTCCTTGAGGGCAGACCCTATCTGATTCCTATCCACATTTCTATCACTTGAATGATTTGTATCCACAGTGTCTGGTATATAGTAGATGCATACTAAATGCTTTTTCAGTCATTCTATAAGTGCCTTGTTAAACCAAACTGAATGAAGACATTTCACTTTTGGACAGCTCTAATTGTTAGGAAGTTCTTCCTTCTTCTGAGCCAAAGTCAGCTTCTATTTAAGTTAGTATTCAATACCATCAGATATTGAGTGTCTGCCACAATGGTAGACGGCCAGTCTTGTCAGAATTGATAGGTTCCTATCTAATCCATTTCCCATTGTCAGCTGAGGGAAAAGTGGTTGTGTAACACAAAAACAAACAAGCAAAGGTTAGATATATTTAATCTAGTTTATGTAACACGACTCAGTGAAGTGACAAGAAACCCAATATTAGCCTCTTCTTCTAGTCCTTCAGGAAACTTCTGTAACTCAACACACCACTAGAGTGATTCTTCCCCAATGATTGACTTTCAATCACTGAGACAGTGATGCTGGGGGTTCTGAATGCTAATGACTCTTCTGGAAGCATGAACACCAAAATCTATTTAGAGGTCAAGGACCACTTTATAGCAGCATCCCAGTAAAGTGGATTAATGGAAAGCTTGAAGAGGACCCATATTATATAGTCACTTACACAAGAAATATTATGTATAGCCCAAGATTTCTATCCATCCACTTAATTCTATTACTTCCACAGCACTCTATACATTGGAGATAGACCAAACGGAAAGTTCTATGCCTCAGGGCTTTAAAGTTAACGGCAACTTTTCATTCTCTAAAGTTGGGTTTTTCTGTCAACATCTAATGTCCTAGCTTTGAATACATTCTGCAATTAAGGTGTTTAATCAAAAAGCACATGAATAATATATACTCAATTTTAGTAATTACATAAGAATGGAAGGGCTGTTTTTCTCTTCTCTCATCCGTGTTACTTCCTCGCCCTGAGTAAAAAAGAGTCTAGGATGTCTAATACGGTATCTAAAATTTCGGCCCAAGAGTGGTAGAATAATCAAATTGATGCTAATAGAAAAAGAGGGTGAGTCAGAAATTAATGCACAGAACACACAGTTAGAATGCTCGTAAGAGTTGTGTTAATGGAAGTTTTAAAGAGAATTTTTCTGTCTGCAACTAATCCATTAAAATAACTCTGGGTTGACAGCCCACTCCAGTCCCTGTGTAGCATTAGGCCAATGTGGCAATTTCTGTAGATCAGAGCCATTATTAAAGCAGATAAGATGGCCAAGAGTAAGATGATTGAATGAGGGTCTGTGGATGTTGTTTTCGGATTGTCCTACATAGGGAAATGCAAAAGAAAATTATCTTTATGATGAAGGCTCATAGTACAGACAGAGCTTGGTAATGGAGGCAAATATATGGGAAGTTTATGGACTGTATAAAGACAAAGACGTTAATGCCCATTTTGATACATGCCTTTCATTTTCTTCTGACTGAGGTTCCAAACTCTAAAAGCTTAGAATTCATTATGAATAATTCAGAGGCAACACACAGGTTCATTTAGAGATTTTTAAAATCCCCTGCTTCACTTTGGCATTTCATCTATTAGGTGGGAAGAAGGAAAAAAAACTTAGATACTTCTTGTTAAGGAAGTTAATCTACCTCCCTCTCTCCTTCAACACGCATACACACACACACACACACACACACACACACACTCACACACACACACACACACACACACACACACACACACACACAGAGGCACACAATAGATTCTTCTGTGCCTTCAAATTCATATCCTGATCGGTGATCCAAGATAGTATCAAACAAAACCAGGCTTATTAGCCACCATTAGTAATAATGATAAATGAATCATTGACTATAATATGGGATTGATGCATCTTCAAGAAGAGCGTGATCGTTATCCAAAGTAAAGGAGGGGGTGGGATTTTGAATATGTTGCATTTACATCACATTCTCTTTAACAATAGCTCCAATTGTTCCTTGTTATATGGCGTGATAAATAACTCTTTACCAAAGATTGTCACTCATCAAAATTTGAGCATTTGCGTCAGAGATGTTTCATTTACTGTAGAAAGTTCAGGAAAAGTGTAATGTACTTTGGGCCACTTTGCAAAGTCAAATTCAAAACTTTCAATCTTTTTGACTGTAGAAAATCTGATTCCCGAGGTTCCAGAGTAGAAAGCAGGCAGAGCTGAGAGAAATCTCATGATGAAGCTTTTTATGTATAAAGATAGCTCTACCTTTAACTCAGTGTGTTTGACAAATGACTTCAACCTCTCAGGACCCTCTAATTTCTTATTTGGAATAAGAGGAGTTAGAACAAGATGACCTCTTTCCCAATCTGGGAAGATTCTAAGGTTGCAGATCCCCACAGGTGGTCCAAACACCAATATTTAATATGTTCTGCAGTGATATGTTGACATATATTATGCCGGGTTTAAGTGAAAGTTAACACCCCTGGGGACAGATGGCAACTGACTACTTTGATATTTTGAAACATTCTGTTTGTTAATATGCCCAGGTCTATGTACTTGCATTACCGATTTATGAGGTCAGTACATAGATTTTGCATTGGCTAGAAATTGTTTATTTAGTAGTGTTAACCCCAGTAGCTCTTTTTTTCAAATGTTTTCATGGGGAATTGGATCTGATAGTGTTTTTATTAATATCACTAAACTGTCTGTGGGGGAGTGGACCAAGCTGTTGTCTAGTTGGAAAAGCTAAGGTCCTTTCTATCTCTTATGATTTATGAATATCATGCCATCTTCCCACAATCTCCCTCCATCACCTCATCTTCTTCCTAAGCAGGTTGAGGAAGGTGGGGGGAGCAGGGCTCAACGTGGAATGGCCTGAGGCAGAAGTCAGCCTGGCTCAATGTACAACCCAAGATGAACTCAATTGTGTCGCAGTGATCCTAGGCTACTTAAGCAAGGGCAGAAAGTTGAAGATGGTGGGTTCCCACAGGAAGGTTCTTAACCATAATTAGGCAGGAAGGTCTGCTTAAGAAAATCCCCTTGATTTTCAGTAGCAAGCAAGAGAAGCCATGTACATCACACCACACACACACACACACACACACACACACACACCCCCCCACTACCACCACTACCACCACCATGAGTTAGGAAGTTATTTTACAGTGTTAGGACTCAAGAGGACTAACATGTTCGAAAGGTTTATCATGGCTGGCTGCACTCCTATTTTTCAAGGTCTTGATGATTATGGGTCATGACTTCCTTCCTGACAAGAGGGCCAGCTGAATTTAATACTTAGTAGTAGAGGCAGCTCAGCAGTATGATGAATATAGTGCTCAGTTTCAGGCAAGAAGATTTGAATTTAAAATCATCCCTTAGCCATCTACTAGCTGTGGGCCTGGGAAAGTCACTTAACCTCTGTCTGCCTCAGTTTTCTCACCAATAAAATGGACACAATAATAGCAGCTACTCCCCATGTTTGTAATGAGGACAAATTGAAATAATATTGGTAAAGCACTTTACAGGTCTTAAAGCACTATAGAAATGCTAGCTATTATCATTACACTATTATGGTTACTGCTGAAAGGTGTTCTATGCAGTGTTTTGCACATCAATCAATGTCTTTAATCTTCAAAAGAGTTTTAATAGCTTAAAAATGCAGTAAGACTTTTAGAACACCCTGAATAAGCATGAGACATAATCTCTTACCCTCATTTTAGCAATTTTGCCTTTATCCTGAGTGTGAGGTTGATCCCTTTGGACTTCCCAAAGTCAAATTGGAATACCCCAAATCATACATCTGTGATAGTCCTTTTCTTTCTTTTTGTTATTTTCTCTATGTACCTTTTCTACACCATTCCATGGCTCTTATATGGCACAAACATAACCCATATAGCACTGCAACAGCTGATACCTTTTCCCAATGTTATTATTATTGAGAAGCACCATGTCATCATCATGGATAGCGCACTTAGGTTGGAGTCAGGAAGGCCTGGGTTCAAATCCTGTCTCTGCTGCTTACTAGCTATAAGATCTGGGAACAAACACACAGAAATCATTTATTAAACACTTAATATATACAAGGCACTATGTTAAGCATTTAACAAACACTCTCTCCTCCCCACCCCCAGCTATGTTCCTTCTCCCAGGAAGGCAAATAGTTCTTCTTGTAGAGATCATGTAAAAATTTTGAGCCTCAGTTCCCTCTTTTAAAAAAATGAGATAATATCTGCAATACCTACCTGACAAAGTTCTTGTGAGGCTCGAATGAGATAGTATGTTTAAGGTATTTCACAAGTATGGAATTGTTTCATGACAGTTCTCTGGAAGGAGGAAGTCCCTCCTGAGAGGACATAAGCATCCCCTCTTGATTCTTGCTTTTTGCTATTGGGCTTACAGTGCCATCCTTCTCAAGTATATATGCAACTTCCAACAGGTTAAGTCCTTGTCCCGATACCTAGTCTATGCATAAGGAGAAGCATGTGGGCCAGACAGAGAATCAAGGAAAGTAATGCCTTAATGAGTTTGGATGCTGAGAATAACATGTAAAGCAATAGAAATCAGTTCAAAGTTAAGTTTTATTGCAAGCAATGGGAAAGAGTGGGAACAGGATATAAAACCAATGTACAAGTCAAGCATATATATTAACATAGAGCATAACTCACATAAGAGCAGTACTGCATTGGAGAGCACAGAGACATGAGTCCATTTAGCAGGAAGGGAATACTTCAAGATGCCTTTCTCAAAGTGGGGTTCTTATCCTTACATTGTGGGTTGCTTCCCTGGAGCTGGCTTATTTACCTGTCAAGGGTTAGAGCAAAAAAAATAAGGGGAGCTTATTAGGGGGAAAACAAGCTGGTAGTTGGTAAAATATTATTTTGGGAATTTGTACATTAGGGAGAAAAACAAACTGATGGTTGGCAAAATATTATTATGTGTTAGCCATGTAGGTTATGGGTATGTCCACATGGGTTTGTCTAAATTAGGCTTATAAAAAGGTTTTGATAGCTATCCCAGAGATCTTGCCCACCCCTCTCCATGGCAGATGGATTACAATCTGAAAGAGAGTAGAAGAAGTTGCTCTCTTCTCATGGGAGAGGGGAGAAATGCTACCAGACTGGAATTATATCTGTTCCCTCCCCCCAAAACACACTAAATATTACTATTGTAAGTCTGGGGGAATTACATTTTCCTTAAGCTCAAGCAGCTTTTCTGGTCACTATCCCTTAAGAAGGAAGGTCAGCTATAACTCCAAAGTTATATGTGAAGGTTTGACCCCTTCCCACTAAATGCTATTTATACAAAGGCCATCACAAATAGTGAATAGTGAGTAAATACATTTATCCAAACAGACGGCAAAAAGAAATCAGAGAAATTGTACAGATTAGAATATGCTAGACAATATTCAGAGTGAAAGAGATTCCCTACTGAGAGTACGATATCACCCAAGAGGAAATTCCACAGTCTCTAGGGAAGCAAAGTGGAAATCAGGAACAGGTTGAGTAGCCAGCTTTCTTTTACATTTCTGCCTTCCAAAGTCTTTTACCTCTCTCTTCAGTGTCTCCCCTAAAGCCGGTATGGAACCATAGGTGTTCTCTCTCACAATAGGAAAGAATACAAAAGTTTCTCCCCTTCCAAGCTCTTGAATCAACTTCACCCTTCACTCAAGCACACAATATTGAGTAATAGGTCTTTCCACTAATGAGAAGAATCTTGTGCTATACAAATGCCAATTATCATTACTGCCATTAATTAAATCAGATAATCAACTAGCATTTTAAAAAGCACTTCCTATCTGATAGGTAGTAGGAATACTAAGACAAATTAAATAATCCCTGCCTTTTGGGAACTTACATTCAGGGTAGACAACATGGATAACATGTGCCAAACACTGTGCTAAGTGTTTGGAAGTATTATGTCATTAAATCTTTGCAACAATCCTAGAAGGTAGGTGCTATTATTATCCCTTTTTATAGTGGAGGAAACTGAGGCAAACAGAAGTTAAGTGACTTGCCCAGGGTCGCATAGCTAGCAAGTGTCTCAGGCTAGATTTGAATTCTGGTCATCCTGACTCCAAGCCTGGCATTCTATATACTGTACCTAGCTATTCCAGGAGAGCTAGGAAGCTGTGACTATGGGTGCCTGATGGGATTGTGATGCCCTCCACATAAATAGGGAAGTTCAGGAGAAGGGTGGACTTATGGGAAAAGATCATAAGTTATATTTTGGACATGCTGAATATGAGATTCCTATGGGATATCCAGTCTGAAAAGCCCAATAGAAATAAAGCTCAGTAAGGAGCGTAAGGCTGTATAGCTAGAACTCTGAGTCATACGCATAGAGATTTTATTTAACCTAAAGAAGATGATGAAGTCATTGAGAAGAGAGTGAAGAAAAGAGCTCAGGGCAGACTCTAGGGGTACATCCATATTTGGGGATCTGATTGTAGATGATAAATGGAGAGTTAGACTTTGGGGGTTATTTACTTGATTCCAATTCCCTCATTTTAAAGATAAAAAACCTGAGATCTACAGAATTTAAGTGATTTGTCCAAGGTCACACAGGTTGTAAATGGAAGAGCCAAAATCAAATCTTCTGATTTCAAATCCTGTATTCTCATCATTGCTTGTAATACACAATACTGTTTTATGTGTTGACCTTTTTCCCTAACTATATTATTGGGTCCTTGAGAACGGATCATGCCTTATACATCTATATTCTCTAAGGAACTGGCATTAAGCCCTACAAAGTAGACGTACTCAAAAAAATACTGGTGCTTTATTAGCAAGGAGGCAGTGGAGTGTAGTTGAAAGGATTTGGAATTAGTAGACTTAAGTTCAAATACTAGGTCTGCCAGTTACTTCATATATGCTATTGGGTAAGTCTCTGGATCTTTCCACCCTTCAGTTTCTACATCTGGAAAATGAGAGTATTTGACTAGATGACCTTTTAGATCCTTTCCAGTTCTGAATCTGTGGTACCATGGTTGTTTACTGCATCCATAATTTCCCCCAGTGTTTTAGTGTTCTAATTTTTATCCTCATGAAGAATGGACTTGTAAGTGATAAGTAATATAAAAACCAATACCAAAATGATTTGGAGAGCAAGTGTTTCTGGCTGCCCACTATTATCTAGTACCTTTGGTTTCTCCTGAGCAATGTTGAGGTCATGAAATATTGCTGGATTAAATCAAATGTTGTCTCCTTTCCAGTGCTGAAGAAAAGACAACCTTTGTCGCTCCTTCTATAGGGCTTTGCTGGGCAGGTCCCTGGAGAGCCAGGAGCAGTTCTTTATCACAGAATCTGTCCAAAAGATGGGGCTGAAATGAGTTCTCAGGCTGTTGTGGAAATGGAAAGCCCTATGTTAATTGTCTTCTGCCTCATTTGTCCACAGAATGAATAACCAACTGTGTGGGAGCTTAGGTTTCATTGCTGTAGCAGCTCAGACCAGGACAAAGTCACAGAGGCAAAAGTTCCAGGTGGTGTTTACAGCTTTGCTACACACATAAGAAGGGGGGCTTTGCTGTTATTGGCTCACCATGTACCAGGCAATTTCAGTGCCTTAATTCACTCAAATGGACGTTCTGACAGTGCTGGCAGTGGTTGTTTCCAACACAAAAATTTCCCAGCCAGAAAGTCATGGAAGTATTTTGCCTGACTGGGTCTCTTGGTAAAAGAGTCGGGTCAAGTTTGACCAAGGAAGGAGATTTCACAATAATATCTTAGGAAGTTTTATGATAACAAGATATATAAAGAACTGACACAAATATATGACTGAGACCTTTCCAACAGATAAGTGGTCAAAGGATATGAACAGTTTTCCAAAGAAGAATTGCAAGCTGTAAACAACCTTATCAAAAATACGCCAAATCACTAATAATAAGATAAATATAAAATAAAATAACTGAGGCTTCACCTCTCACCAATCAAATTGACAAAAGTGATAAGATGAAAATAGTCAATGTTGAAGGGACTGTTGGAAGAAACTCACATTAATATACTGTTGATGCAGTTATGAATTGGTTTAAATATTCTAGAAAATAATTCAGAACTATGGAAGAAAAGTCACTAAACTTTTCCTTTGTATCTTTGACCAAGCAATGGTACTAATTGTATGCACCCCTGAGGTCAGAAACAGAAAGGTCCAAAATATTCATAGCACTGTGGTACCCACCAAACTGGAAAAGTGGGTACTCACTGATGGGGAAAATATTTTGGTGTATTAATATAATAGAATATTATTGCATCATAAGAAGAGAGGAATTCAGAAAAATGTAGGAAGATATGTGAATTGAGTAAAGAAAGCAGAACCAAGAGAATAATGTGCATAGTCACTATAATAGCACAAATTAAAAATGTAACCCATGGCTCAGAACTTGAGGGTCTGGGCTATCATAGGCTGGGTTCAGTATTGGACATGCCCCTCCCAAATCACTCTTTGACTCATTTTGCCTCCAATCATAGTTGCTTCCAAGAATTCTCCAAATATAGCTTGAATATAGATTGTTTTTAAGTTTCTACAGATGTAAATAAAAGAATTCCAATTCCTATATAAGCACTCAAAATAACTATGTATATAAGATGCTTCCCCTCATGGAAAATACATAAAGGCCTCACAGTAGCCCATAAACAAAAAAAGTATAATTCTATTCCCTTTTGTTCATTCAAGTCATTTAGTAAGCATCTACAATGTATGAGGCATTGTGCTAGGCAACAGAGATAGAAATTTTTAAAAATGTAAAAGTCTATGCCCTCAAGGAGCTTATAATCTACTGGAAGAATATAATAGGTACATGAGAAAATATAAACTACATACGAAGGTATTTCAAGAGGGAGAAAACACTGACAACCTAAGCTGAGCTGGGTTCTTTCTCTCCAATATATCCTCCACTCAGGTGCCAGTGAGCTTCTTACAACACAGGTTTAACCATGTGACCTCTCTACCCAATGAATTCCATAGCTCCATGTTATCTTGGATCTAATATAAAATCTTCTGTTTGAATTTCCGAGAGTCTTTCTCAACCTGGCCCTTTCCTTCCTTTCCAGTCTTCTTACACCTTACCCTTTCTGTATATTCTACAATCCAGTTATATCGACATCCTTCCTATTGTTTCTCCCACACCATACTACATTTCCCAAATCTGTGCCTTTCACTGGCTGTCTTCCATGACTGGAATGTTCTCTCTTCTCACCTCTGCCTTTTGGCTTACCTGGCCTCCTTTAAGACAAACCAAATTCCACTTTTGCAAGAGGGCTTTCCTTTTCTCACCCCTTACACCCCGCCCTATCCTGCTAGTGCTTTCCCTCTGGAATTGCCTTCCATTTATTTTGTTTGCATCATATACCTAATAATTGCTTGCATGATGACTTTCCCATTAGAATGTGAGCTTCTTGAGGGTAGGGACCATGGTTTTGTCTTTCTTTGTATGCTTATCACTTAGCACAGTGCTTAGCATGTAGTAAGTTTTTAATAAATAAGCACTGACTTACTGAAAAGAAGAAAAAGCTAATGATTTTCTGAGATGTCTCTTGCCATTACTACTGACAAAGCTATGATTAGGGCATGGCCACTAGGGCTTTCCCAAGGACACCAAAATTTAGAAAGGGCAAAAAATAATTTCCAAAGCTTGCACGTTTAAAATGTTTGTTGTATTTCTATTTTGACAGCAATTGATCTCCTTTAGAAGTATAGAAGAAACTGAACTTGGGACCTAGCTAGCAAGAATACTGAAAATACTAAATTAACAAATGGCCGGCACATATTTCCTTCCTACACTACTCCCTGGCAGCCATATACCAGGTGAGCTCCTGCCCAATCTAGACCTACCCTAATCATACACACATACATACACACACACACACACACACACACACACACACACACACACACACACTAACAAACACACATTGATGACTTTTTTCACTATGACTTCATGGTATCCTCTGCTTTCTTGCCATGGGTTGGGAGGCAGTGTCCCAGGGTTTCTCCTCCTGTTCATCTAAATTTGTCTTAATTACTTTCTGTATTATTTTCACATCCTGAATTACAAAGTTGATTTAAGGGCACATGTCATGTTGCTTGCCCTAGGTTCTGACTGTCAGCCCTCCCATCTGCCACTCTGATCAACTGAAAGGGCTTTATTTGAAGAAAGGAACTGTAAAAGCAAAACAGCCAAGGCCATCTTCACCACAGGACCTCCCTGCCCAACATTACCATCAGTCCTCTGTTGCTTATACTTCCCCTGATCTATGGTTAACCTCCTCCTCCCTGAATTCCTCTGACTCAAATAAATTCAAATGTGATCAAATGAGATAACACATACATACATATGTATCTTTATACATATATATGTATAAAGAACTTTGTAAAACTTCAAGCATTACATAAATGTCAGCTATTATTATTGTTCAGAGTCCTGTATACTGAGGTGGGGAGAGGAAGGGGAGAAAATCTCTGCTGCTACTTCTCTATTCATTTTCACCTGAATTCAACTCATTCCTTTCCCACCTCAATCTGAAATATTCCACGGCCTCCATTTCCTCTGGAACAAATTCCTCTTCACCTTAGTTCACTTCTTCTCATACTCCTTCTGTCTCATGGAACTCATTGAAACCTGGCTTTCTCCTGAAGATGCTTAGCTCCTTGACACCCTCTTAGTACTTTTCACTCCTTCTCCAATGGCCTCAACACACAGACTTAACTCCTGCCACTTCTAGACTCTCTCTGCTGCACTGCTACTTAGTAATTTTTTGGCCATAGAAGTTTGCTCTATGCATTAATGTCATGTTGTACAGCTAGTTGTTAGCTTAACTATCTACTGACTCTACCCTCTACTTCTTAGTGACAACTCTTCATTTCAATGACCTTGTAAGTACTTTGGCCTCTCAGTCCATTAGCCCATTCAGTTTCCATAACCCTAACTAGCCAACCCCAGTCATACTCATGTTTCACTTCCACCATTATCTTCTCATCCTCCCTGCTGCTAGGATTGCGACCTCCCCTTCCTTCCCAGGATTCCTCCAGATGTGGAATCCAAATCAAATCAATACAACCATACCTGCTGGAAAACTGTTGAACAGCTCCTTTATGGCTCTACTCACCATCTTCCACGACTTCCCAACCAAGGACTCCTGCTCCTTTCTGCATGATCTCCCTTTATTAGAATGTAAGTTCCCCAGCACTTAGCATAGTGCTGGCACATAGTAAACACTTAATAAGTGGTTTTCAGAAATGCTTTCATTTTATTCATCTTTTTGTTACTTCCAACACTACTTGGTACCCTTTGTTTCTGAAAAGTGTCTCCTCCAATGACTTTTGTGACATTCTACCTTAGTTCTTCTCCTTCTCTGACTTAACCTTTTTCTGTGTCCTTCAGTGATTTATCATTCCTTCCCAGACACATAGTTATGGATCCTAGATCTAGAGCTGGATAGTTCAACCTTTTCATTTTACAGATGAGAATATGGAGGCCAAAGAAGGTCAGGGATTTGCTCAAGGTCACATAGCCGGTAAGTATTGGGTCCTCTGACTACAGAAAAAAAGGTTCTTTCCATTGTATCCTATTGCTTCCCAAGGCTCTGTTCACAGTTCCAGTTTTTTCTACATATTTTTCCTTTGCTGACCTTATCCACAACCAAGGTTCAATTATATCTCTATAAGATGATTACCAAATCTTTTATCCAGCCCTGATCTTGCTCCTCAACTCCAGTCCTATATAGGTGTCCTGCCAGCATGGCAAACTCAACAAGTACAAAACTAAACTCATCATTTTCCTCCACTCAAACTGCCCCTCCCCTATCCATTCCATTTCCTACTGAAGTCATCACTATTCTCTCTGTTTCAGGTTTTCAACCTGAGAGTAATCTTTATATTCCCCCTCTCACCCCCTAAAATGTCCAATAAAATGTCATTTTGATCTCCACATCTCTCAATCTGTCCCCACCCTATTTCTGGTCTTCATTACCTCACACTTACACTATTATATTGGTTTTATGATCTCTCTGCTTCCAGTCTTTCCCTTCTCCCATCCATTCTTCATATGAGTGTTGCCACCATAACCTTCCTAAGGTGCATTTCCTACAGTGTCACTCACCTACTGAAAAATATCAGTGGCTCTCTATTGATGCAGATAAAATACAGGCTTACCAAATCTCATTCCTCTACTGTTTTTTTTTTTTTGATCCACATTTCCAACCTCTTTTTTTCAACTCAACCACCTTTACACACTCTAGGCTCTAGTTAAGCTGAACAAGAAACTGTTCTCTGAATTCTACAAATCTTCTTTTCCTCTGTCCTTGCACAGACCATGCATGCTCTGTTAAGGGGCTGCATTCCCTCCTCAACTCTGTCTTTCTGCACACTTACAGCCCTTCAAAATGTAGTTTGGATGCTCTCTCTGTGATGAACCCCACCCCCAATTTCCCCTTATCCTTAACCCCAGATGAAAGCATTCTCTACCTTCTCAAATATTCTTAGAGCACCTTTACTTGACCTTTTATGGCTACTATCTCTCCCTATCTTGTATTATACTTATTTGTGTTCATATTCTATATGCCATTGCCTTCTCCCACCTCCAGTCAAACGTAATCTGCTTTAACACAGGGTATGAGTCATTTTGATCAAATCCTCCATACCTAATACCAGTGCCCTGCATATTGGTTTGCTTCACAAAAGAATTTTAAAATGTATTAAAGGGCATGTATCTATGACTTTATTTATATATGACCTTTGAGACTAGATACGATTCTTTTATCTTGTTAACAACTTGAAGTCTCCCCTCTGGAAGCCCTCCACCTTTTGCAATGCAGAGAACACAGATTCTTGGTGTTGGTGACAAGGATAAACGGCACTAACTAAACGTGCTGAAGGCTTGATTAATTAGAATGTGGTGGTCCTGGTAAATTGGTTTGTGATTAACTAAAGTTTAGCCAGGAAAAAAACCTACCTCTCTCTCTCTCTCTCTCTCTCTCTCTCTCTCTCTCTCTCTCTCTCTCTCTCTCTGTCTCTTTCCCTCTCTCTCTCCTCTCTTTCCCTCTCCCTCTTTCTCTCCCTCTCTCTCCCCCCTCTTTCTCTGCTCTTGTTGACAATCCCTCTTAAAGGTATCTGCACAGGGTCCTGTTTAATAATTACAGCTTGCTGCATAGAATTTAATCTTTGATGATTCAGTGTCTCCAGGTTATTATGAAGCTCAATGATGATTAAAGGATACAGGAGACAGTGTTGGCCCTAGGAAAAATTATGAAGTAGGCAGAGCTTACACTTGGCACCTTCCCCCCTTCCTGGCACCTATCTTGTTACCATCCTGCAGGGTCTGGCTTCCAGTTAACGGTTTGGGTTGGATTTGGAGATAGAATAAATGCATTCCTGAAATGGCATGAGCTAGTTGTACTGCTCTAAGTTATTTACTACTTCTCTCAGAGATACTTAGGTAACATATACACTCTTGCCCTACTCTCTCAAAGCCTTGTTACATCTTCCCCTCACCATTCTTAGGTACCTAAAGGTTTGTTTGGCATGTCTTTTCTCTCTGCTAGTGGATTGAGCCCCAACCAGCTACATTCTCCCCATTTGGTAGGAGCCAATAACTAGTAACCTAGTTCCATTTAATATCTATTGGTTTATATAAATGGATATTTACTTCAAAGACAGAGCAAGAACAAACATGCAAACATTTATCCTCACATCTTGAGGTGAGGCATAGTCTATCCTACATCACCTTGGTCTAGGAGAAAGAGATTAGGATGGAAACATAGCCTAGCTCCTATATAGCATTGGTCCTACCAAGTTCTTGTCCAAATGTGACATCTCTGATGGTTTCCATTGAGGTGAAATCCTTAAGGCCACTCCAGATGGCTGTTCCAGTGAAGGTAGGGGTAAATGAACACTATTGTTGGTTTTGCAGGGTGTTTCTTTTAGATTTTTAAGTAATTTTGCTCTGGAGACAAATCTATTACCTGAAGTCAGATCTGTCTAAGACAGAAACGCCTAATAGTGCCTTTGACATTAATGCTATGCTGACTACTACTCTCATTCTATATTCTTATACTTCCAGATTCCTGTGGCAGTTGCTTCTAGCCTTCAAAACTCCCAAAGTCAGAGATTCCACCCTCTGCCCCTGGAATAGAAAATAGTGAATGAAAAGCCCAAGGAAGCCCTATTTCTCAGGGACCTCTCAGAGGGGAAAAGGAGGCTCTTAGGTCCTCCCCCATACTGCATTGTTTCAGTAGATGCCATTAGCATCTCCTGAAGTAAAGAGATGGATGGAGCTGACTCAATCCCTTTTGATATCCATGATAGTTCCAATTATAAGACTATATCAGTACAACAAGATTCATGACATCAAAGATGACCATGAACATGCCTGTATAGTTTAGGAATCTCAAAGTATAAGAGATTCTCTAGGTAGAATGCAGGGGAAGCATAACATTTATTTAGACACCAGAGGATTAGATCCCAAAACTGATAACTCCAAACCAACATAGCAACAGTTGTATCCCAAAGCCAGTAAGTCCACCTCAATGTAACAACAAGGAAATTATAATACAGTATTACAGCAAGGAACCAAGTCATCTTGCAAACTTCCCCCCTGCTGGGGCCTTCCTGTAAACACTCATGAATCCTGTCTGCTTGCCTGTGTTCTCTCCCCACTCAGTTCTCTGGTCTCTGCAGCTCCCTGGTTTCCACTATCTCCTCTGCACTCTCTCTGCAGCTCTGTCAGCTCAGAGTTCTTACTTCTCCTCTTTGGGCTAAATTCTCAATTCTTACCTTACAATGGCTACCTTCTGGGTATATATACTGTTTTTAGGGCCCCAAGGCTTCATGCCCAATCAGGGAAAGGGTGTACGCCTGGGGCTTAGTGCCTAGTAAGTAAAGGGTGTAGGCCTGCCTACAAACAAACCTCTAATCAAGCTTCCCTTAAATGGCCCCACCTGAGGCCTACTGAATGGGCAGGAAAGGTGATTGGCATCACATTGACCAATGGAAAAAAATGATCCTTTCAACCATGCAGTGGGTCAATTAGAACCAGCTACAGAATTCCCATGCATTCTCCAATCATCATGATTCTCCTAGAAACAGCTCTTTAGCATTCTTTACATAAAGACGCCATCTTGGCAAACTGTTAGAGTCTGCATGTATGCCAGAGTCTAATTACACTTATTTTTCAAGTAGTATTTATGGAGACAAAAACCTCTCAATACCCAAAGAATGAATCCCTAATTATGGGGTAGCTGGACTGATGGAGGAGATGTTTGGGAAGGGATACAGGCGTTGGTATCAGAGAGGTCCTATATACTCTTGGAATCACCTGATTCACCTTTTCATAACACTGTTTTGATCAGAGATAAAAATGGAGATTTAGGAGACTGGACAACATCTCTGTTAACTCCAGGTTACATCCAGATAACAGCTCAGTTTCTTGTCGTAGGAACATAGATCTAGAGTAAGTAGGGACCTCAAAGATTATTTATTCCAACTTTCATTTTTCAAATGAGGACCTTAAGGGAAACTAAGTCACTTGCCCAAGGTCATACCTATTTTGAGTGTTAGAGGTAAGATTTCAAACCACATCCTCTGATCCCAGAGCTAATTTTCCATCTAGTGTACCATAATGATGTTTACCTTTTTCTCCTCAAAGAAGAATGGAGAAAAAATTCATTTAATTGAATGGCCTGATTAAATGGATTAAGATACTCACAATTTTACTCAATATTATTGTTATCATAGGATCATATTTTCAGAGCTGAAAGGAACCTTAGAGGCTTTCTCATTTTACAGATAAGGAAGCTGAGGCCACGAGGACAAATGACTAGCCCAAGTTCATATAACTAGTGAGTGTCTGAGGCAGGATTTGAACCTAGGTTTGCCAGATTTCAAATCTAACACCTTCTTCAACACACTGCGCTTGCTAGAATTTGACTCCTTACTGGGAAATGTGTTGGACAGCTGGAGACAGATACATAGAAGAGTATTAGAAACATGAATGTTGACCCTAGGTACCAAGGAGAAGTCTGTCCCCTTTTAAGCATTCTATGGAAATTCCAGTTAGGACCTTCCATTTTGATTTATCAACACTGTATTTTTTTTTCTTTTAACAGCCTTTTAACACCTCCTTAAAACCAAATTTGGCTAAAAAAGAGTGCATTCACCCCATACAAGAGAACTGATGCTAATCTACATTGTCAAGTAAGCTGTATCCTTCAGAAGTAGCTAATTATCTGTGGTATAATGGAAGGCAGCAGGAGAATTTGGACAGAAGAGATTGCAGGAGTTAAACTCTAATTTAAAAATTCTGGACTTTTTTCTCTGTGTGTTTTTCAGGGGGCTGAGATAGAAGGGAATGAGCACTATTGATGGTTTTGCAGGGTGTTTCTTCTGGATTTTTAAGTCATTTTACCCCGGAGGCAAATCTTTTACCTGCAGACAGATCTGTCTGAAGTAGAAATACCTAATAGTACCTTGGACACTGTTTCATTTCATGCAGCTGGCACAGAAAAGCTTATGCACAGCACTAGAGAGATAAGGCTGACCGGAGAGAAGGAAAGAACAGGTGGGCTTTACTCTGATGTGTGTGTGAATGTGGGAATAGGGGCACCTGGGAGAGGGGAAGGAGAGTATGCTGGGCTTGACATTACTGCAACCGCAATCCTAGTAAATGCTGGCCACCAGATTCATTTTTCCCTTTTCTAGTTTTATTCGTTGCAATTACCCTGACAGCCGTCAGGTTGGTGGGGGAGCTGTTGCTCTCTGAAAGAAACAAGAATCTGCATTTCCAATATAATAATCATTTTTGTTAGGCTCCTGCTTTTTCTTTCCCACTGTGATTTTTCCTTTCCCTTTGGCCCTTATGTTTTGCTCCTAGGGAAGGCCTTTTCTACATTTTAGGCAAGAAATAAGGAGATCTCAAGTTACTGAAAAATAAATGTCATTCATGAATATTAAAAAAACAAAAAAAGCCCCGGCTGTGAGCAGAAACTTCAGGTTTTACTTAATCCTTTTATTACTCATTTCACAGACATTCTTTAATTATGAAGGGAATGTCAAGATCTGCATGTGAATACAAACGGGACAATAATGTTAAAGTAATCAGGACCTTTTACTTTTTTTCCAAGGCTCCAGGTTTGGCCCCGGCCTTTGTTCTGCCTACATGACCACTGCAAGGCTTGTTCAATGGAATCTTGTGCCATTTTTTAGGAAGGAAATCATAAGCATGCTGCAGAGGCTAGAGCCTAGAGGAGAAGACTGGGAATCAGAGAAAGATGAGTTCAAATGTGGTTTCAGATACTCACTTGCTGGGTGATCCTGAGCAAGTCATTTTAACCTCTATGAACCTCACTTTCTTCCTCCCTAAAATGAAGGGATTAGATTTGATGGCCTCTGAAGTATTTTCTATCTCTAAATCTATGATCCCCATGACTTAGAGCTTCTTTAGATTACAATGCCAGTCTGAGACCAGTATCACTTCCATAAACCATAGTACAATTTTACTGTACTGAATATTATTTTATACAGAGATAGGATAAAGACTGGACTTGTGATTTCATTTGAATAATGAACTCACTCTTCTTGAGCCTAGACTCAAGAATTTCACTACCAAAGCCCCCAAAACCTCTTCCATTCTGGAAGCTCCATCCAGCTCTAAAATGCACAAATTGCAAGTATCTTGCAACCCTATAGCCTCTCCCTAGGACTGTACATCTCCTTTCAGCAGTGAATTTGAGATTTCATGTGCAATCATCTTTTTTATTGTACTATGTTATAGAAATTCTTTTTTTACTCCATGAATTAAAATAACTAATTTTAAAAAAGAAGTTGCCCAGGCCAACCATGTCTCATTCTTCTACAGGCTTTCTCTACCAAGCCTCCTTTCTCTGCTATGCCAGGTACCTTCATCTCTCCCTTATCCTTTTCAGCTCTTTTCATTTTATTTCATTTGATTCTGAGCTTAAGAAATAAAACAAGCATTTCCATAACATAGCAGAATGAAAAAATGATTATATATGAAACTGCAAATCTATTATATAAAACTTACTATTCCTTTTAAATACATAATAAAGTTATTATATAACTTTCTTTTTTCCTTTTTTTCCTTTCCTCACCCCTGTCCTAAAAATGGGTACCATTAGACATATACACACACATATATACATATGTATATACATACACACACACACATATATATAAAGTAAAACAATTCCATACATACTTCTATTTATCAGTTCTTTCTCTGGATACAGATAGCATCTTCCTTCATATATCCTTTGTAGTTAATTTGGGAATTTATGACAGTCAAAATGACTTAGTCACTCAAAGTTGTTCTTAAAACAATATTGCTGTTACTGTACATGACATTCTCTTGGTTCTGCTCATTTCATTCTTATTTTCACTCTTACATTATTTCATACAATTCTACCATTATTTTTCTAAGATCATCAAGCTCATCATTTCTTATAGCACAATAGTATTCCATCACAATCATAAACAGCTTTTCTTTTTCATATTGTTTTCCCCTATTAGAATGTCAGCTTCTTTGACTTTTAATTTATTTCCATTTTCAACATTAATTTCCATAAGATTTTGAGTTACAAATTTTTTCTCCATCTCTACCCTCCCTCCCACCCCAAGATGGCATGTATTCTGATTGCCTATTTCCCCAATCTGCTCTCCCTTCTATCACCCCACTGCCCCCCATCCCTTTTCCCCTTACTTTCTCATAGGGCAAGATAGATTTCTATACCCCATTGCCTGTACATCTTATTTCCCAGTTGCATGTAAAAACAATTTTTAACATTTGTTTTTTAGAACTTTGAGTTCCAAATTTTCTCCCTTTTTCCCTCCACACTCACCCTCCTTGAGAAGGCAAGCAATTCAATATAGATTATACATGTATCATTATGCAAAACACTTCCATAATAGTCATGTTGTGAAAGACTAAGAATATTTTCCTCCATCCTATCCTGCCCTGCTTTATTGAGTTTTGTCCTTTGACCCTGTCCTTTTTCAAAAGTTTTTGTTTTTGACTACCTCCTCCCCAAATCTGCCTTCCCTTCTATCATCCCCTCCCTCTTATCCCATCCTTTCCTGTAGGGTAAATACCCAATAGAGTATGTATGTTATTCCCTCCTTAAGATAAATATGATGAAAGCAAGGTTCACTCATTCCCTTTCACCTACCTCCTCTTCCCTTCCATTATAACAGCTTTTTCTTGCCACTTTTGCATGAGATAATTTACCCCATTCCATCTCTCCCTTTTTCCTTCTCCCAATATATTCCTCTGTCTCCCCTAAATTTTATTTTTTTTTTAGATATCATCCCTTCATATTCAACTCACCCTGTGCCCTCTGTCTATATGTATTCCCTTCAACTATGATAATACTGAGAAAGGTCTCATGAGTTACAAATATCATCTTTCCATGTGTCACAACAATTCGGCTAGCCTCTGCTGTAAGGGTGTAAGACCTGCCAACAACCAGCACACAGAAAGCTGCCAACACAGGTTCTTTGATCTTCTTTACTAAGGAAAGTAACATTAAGGGGTTAACAATCTCAGTTTAATTGAGCATACGAATATCCTTCACTTAGTTCAGGAGAAAAAGCCAGCACCCTGAACTTCAGAGCAAATATAAACAAATTACAAACATCAACAGACAGACCTTGTCTGATTCAAATCTCAATGCATAGTTACCAAGTTACAAAGTCCCAACATCCAGGTTTACAAGCTGGAGGGCTCTTAACTACAGCTGCACAGAGTCTCCACACCAACACACCTCCAAGAGTAAGAGTCCCAAGCATTTGTTCTCTCTTTTTATACACTCTTTAGCCGTCATCAAACTTGTCATCTGAGCGACCAGAACTCAGGCTCCTACTATTGGCTCTGGTCTTAGCAACTCCCCTTAGGACAGTGAGGGTTTCATGCCCAAATAGGCCTAGCACCTAGTAGATAGGGGTTTGGGACTGGGGCTTTGCACCTAGTAAGGCTCAACCAAAGACACTTAATTAATCATTCTAAAGCAGTAAGAAAGTTCTGACTTAATTTACCAACGCGCCATGTAGGAATGTACAGTTCAGCTTTAGTAAATCCCTTATGATTTATCTTTCCTGTTTGCCTTTTCATGCTTCTCTTGATTCTTGTATTTGAAAGTCAAATTTTCTATTCAGGTCTGGTCTTTTCATCAAGAATGTTTGAAAGTCCTCTATTTCATTGAAAATCCATTTTTTTTGCCCTGAAGTATTATACTCAGTTTTGCTGGGTAGGTGATTCTTGGTTTTAATCCTAGCTCCTTTGACCTCTGGAACATCATATTCCACACCCTTTGATCCCTTAATGTAGAAGCTGCTAGATCTTGTGTTATCCTGATTGTGTTTCCATAATACTCAAGTTGATTCTTTCTGGCTGTTTGCAATATTTTCTCCTTGACCTGGGAACTCTGCAATTTGACTACAATATTCCTAGGAGTTTTCTTTTGGGGATCTTTTTCAAGAGGTGATCAGTGGATTCTTTCAGTTTCTATTTTACCCTCTGGTTCTAGAATATCAGGGCAATTTTCCTTGATAATTTTTTGAAAGATGATATCTAGGCTCTTTTTTTGATCATGTCTTTCAGGTAAGCCAATAATTTTAAAATTATCTCTCCTGGATCTATTTTCCAGGTTAGTGGTTTTTCCAGTGAGATATTGTCTTCCATTTTTTTCATTCTTTTGGTTCTGTTTTATGATTTCTTGTTTTCTTACAAAGTCACTAGCTTCTACTTGCTCCATTCTAATTTTTAAGGCAGTATTTCATTCAGTGATCTTTTGGACCTCCTTTTCCATTTGGCTAATTCTGTTTTTTAAGGCATTCTTCTCCTCATTGACCTTTTGGAACTCTTTTGCCATTTGGGTTATTCTATTTTTAAAAGTGCTATTTTCTTCAGTATTTTGGGGGGTCTCCTTTAGTAAGCTGTTGACTCATTTTTCATGATTTTCTTGCATCACTCTCATTTCTCTTCCCAATTTTTCTTCTACTTCTCTTACTTGATTTTCAAAATCCTTTTTGAGCTCTTCCATGGCCCAAGACCAATTCATATTTTTCTTGGAGGCTTTTGATATAGGATCTTTGACTTTGTTGGCTTCTGGCTGTATGTCTTGATCTTCTTTGTTACCAAAGTAAGAGTCTATAGTCTGAGTCCTTTTACACTATTTGCTCATTTTCCCAGCCAATTACTTGACTTTTGAGCTCTTTGTCAGGATATAACTGCTTTCAGAGTGGAGAGTGCTCTGTCCCAAGCTTCAGGGGTTTTGTACTGCTGTTTTCAGAGCTACTTCTATTCTGAGGTGGTATGATGCTCCTCTCCTTGCCTGTACTCTGGTCTGTGAGTGCAAGCACTCTTTTCTGTCATGTAACTACCAGGAGGACTCCCACTCCACAGCCACCACAAGCTCTGCCACATCAGCACCCATACTCCCCCAAGGACCACCAACCAGGAATGCAACCAAAATCCAAGCAGGGCAAAGCAAACGAACACTGCCTCCGTGCCAGCAAAGAGATCCCTGCATTCCTGCTCTGATCAGCCACTTGATTCCCACCATGGTCTGTAGGCCTGGAACTCCTGAAGCAGTCCCTGATGCTGTTGCTGCTGCTGTCACCCGGGGCTAGGGCTACACTTCACCCTTCTATCACCTAGGTCCAGCAGTTTTCCCACTTACCTGCTACATTGTCTTTGGCATTTGTGGCTTGAGAAGTCTGGAAACTGCCACAGCTGCCAATGATTCAGTGCCCTGAGGCCTGCTCCTCCTGGTCTACTCTGGCCTGGTCTGTCTCGGCATGGCCAATGCTTGGCTGCATTCTGCTCCCAGCACCATGCAATAGACACTTCCCAGAGACCATGCAGGCCATCTTAGGCTGGAGACTTGTTTCACTCTGTCATTTCATGGATTTTGTAGCTCTATCATTTGTTTAGAGTAATTTTTACAGGTGTTTGGAGGGATTTGGGGGAGAGCTCAAGTGAGTCAAAGGAAACTGAGACCAAAGAGTTGTTGGTCTTTGATCTATATTCTTTAAGTATTAGAAACCATCATATTTTAGAAGTAGAGGGATCTTGCAGATGATTTAAATCAGTCCCCTTGTTTTACACATGAGGTACTTGAGGGTCAGAGAGGGAAAATAAACTGCTATGCCCTGGTAACACAACTAGGTACTGGCCAATTTGGGACTAAAATTTAATTTTCTTCTAATACGACCTCCAGTCTGATGTTCTTTGTACTTTACCGAACAAGAGGACTTTGTGTCAGTTTTAAAAATATAAAATCTTGACTTTACCTACAGATTTCTAATGTTGCAATAAACCAAAGGGTGAAATGAATGTATTGGTAAATAAAGATATAAAATGTAAAAAAAAAAAAAAAAATCTATAGTCACTTCCTTCCCTAATCTAGGTCCTGTGATCTTTGGTTTTACATACTCCCTTTAGAAAAACAGGTTGCAACTCTTTATCACTTAAGTAGAAGAGTTCTTATGGAAAAGAAATTCTTTATTCTATGGCCAAACTGGTGATGAACCTCTCCAAATTTAGCTAGGTAGGTCCTTCGTAAAGAGACACACAGTCCATCACTGGATGACACTTGAAACTATTCTGGCTTTATAGAACCTGCCAAAGTTAATGTTGTCTGCCACAATCTTTAGAGACCCAGGGTCACCTCTACCCACATTGCAGCATCAGAGTAGAACTTATGTAGGGAATACCCTATTGTGAAACCAACTTGATACAGTAATTAAACTTTTGACAACAGAATCAATTTGAGCTATCATATTCAATAGTCACATAGGTAGCTGCATAGCATATAAATCACTACTCATTTAAAACGGTTCACTTACAATGAAGGGCAAGAAGTGGCTTGGATAGGGGAGGGAGGGTCTGGCCTTCAAGACAGGGGGACATGGGTTCAAGTCCTTCTTCTGTGACATCAGGTTACAATAAATTAGCTCATTTTATTTAAGTCCAGGAATCAGTATAATGTCCCCTTGGTTCCACTTGGTTAATAGTTCGTAAATACCAAGCAGGAGTAGGAAAAAAATAAGTGTTCATCTAAAGGAATCATCTGAGTTTTTTTTGTTGTTGTTCATTTGTTTGTTTTTTGCACTAATGCTTGTGCTTTTAGAAAGTCCTCTGCAAAGCTAGTTTTAAAGGCATCATGGTCTACTTCAAGTAGGTTTTTGGTTTTCATGAGTTTATCTAAATTTTCAACACTCAATCTCCCCAGAACTTTAGCTTTAGGTAGTATATTTTTTATGAAAAGTCCTGAGTTTTTATGAAAAGTTCTCAGTCAGGACTATAGATCTTTAAGTCAGGAAAATTATTAACTTCTAAGTGAAGACTGGCCTCTCTGCCTAACATTACATATATCTTTTCATATGGTTAACCCCTGGCCTCTGAGATTGAGCCAAAATTCAGTTTACTAAAAATATTTGGGTAACAAAAGTAAGATTATATTATAGCGTCTGTAGATAAACAGGCAGTAGAAAGGGAAGTTGGGTAAAGAGTTGACCTTTTCTTGAAAATTTTCTCTACTTGGATCTTTTGTTCCTATATGCCAGCAGAGCCAATGACTCTCTTCATTATCTCCTTTCTCTGTCATAGTTCAATAATCTCTTTTCTTCTCAAGTACACTAAAAAGGCAGTGCTTTCTCCAACCTCTCAAATCCAGACACCAAATTTTTCTCACTGATTTTAACTTCTTCCTTCTAAAAAATTAAAGAATCCTTAGTGGGTGATGAGTTTCTCACACAATGGCTTTGATTGATTCAAGGAGATGTACAGGCCCTGTTCACCCTCAGTTTTCATTATTTTATTCAATCAAAAAAATTTTTTTTCCTGGTTAAGGGGATGGAGCTGAAATAAGGTTATTTCAATACTACCCTAAAGTATAGTACCAGTGTGTCCATGAGAAAGTCATTTAATCTTTCAATTTCTTGAGGAAACTACCTAAGTTAGAGACCAGGGTTTTTTTTTTCTGATTGAGGTCCACACCCTTCACCCAGGTGTTAGCAATTATACCATTATTACTCCCTCTTCAACCAAGAAAATAAAAGTGTGTAAATTTATTTTTATATGCTTATATATACACATATAATTATAATATATTTATATATAAAATATAAATAGTTAAACATTAATTATAAAATAAAAAGCATTTATATAACTATAAATATATTTTTACATATATAAGATAGATAACCTTTGTACATATTGTTTCATCTAGAAGAATTTTAGCTCCTTGAGGTAAGGGTCTATTTTTATTTGGAGTGGGATAGGATGGAGGGAAATATAGTTAGTCTTTCACAACATGACCATTATGGAAATGTTTTGCATGGCTATACATGTATAGCCTATATCAAATTGCTTGCCTTCTCAATGAGGGTAGTTGGGGAGTGAGGAAGGGAGAGAATGTGGAACTCAAAGTTTTAAACACAAATGTTAAAAATTTGTTTTCACATGCAACTGGGAAATAAAATATACAGGTAATGGGGTTTAGAAATCTATCTTACCCTACAGGAAAATAGAAGGAGAAGGGGATAAGAGAAGGGTGGGGGGCGGGGTGATAGAAGAGAAGGCAGATTAGGGGAAAGGGTAATCAGAAAGCATACTGTCTTGGGGGAGGGGGAGGGGGAGAGGGGGAGAAAATTTCAAATTCAAAATCTTGTGGAAGTGAATATTGAGAGCTAAAAATAAATTAATTAATAAAAATTTAAAAAAGAATTTTTTAAAGAAGATCATGTATTAAATAATAAAATAGCTAACATTTATATAGTGCTTTAAAGTTTGCTGAGGGTTTTGCTAGTGTTATTCCAGGTAAGTATTTACAAAGATGTAGAGGACTTGTGATTTCTATTGGTGAAGGGAATAATTACATCAATTGCATTCTGTCTTTCTGTCTCTTTCTTTCTCTGTCTTTGTCTCTGTCTTTGTCTCTGTCTCTGTCTCCCTCCCTCTCTCTGTGTGTCTGTCTGTCTGTCTGTCTGTCTGTCTCTCTCTCTCTCTCTCTCTCTCTCTGTCTCTCTCATTTTCTGTCTTTTCCTATTAACTGGCCCCTTCCCTGTTAACCTGAAACATGCCCAAATCATACTTACCTTTAAAAAACAATCTTGACTCAACCCTCTTATCCCCTCAATCTATCATCCTATACATCTCCTCCCTTATCTCCTAGAAAAAGGTGTCTACACTTATTGCCTCTATTTTCTCTCCTGTTTTTGATTCTTCATCTCTTTGCAAAAGAGCTTATCATATCATTAGCTAACTGAAACTGCTTTTTCCAAAATTACTGATGACCTCTTAAATTCCAAATCCAGGGTTATTTATGTCATTCTTCTTCCCCTCTTCTTCCCCTCCCCTGTTGATTTTCCTCTCCTCCTAGATAGTCTCTCTTCTATGACTGAGTTTCTCCTCTTACCTGTCTGACCACTTATCTTAGTCTACTTTGCTGAATTGTCATCTATATCATACTCCATGAGTATGGGTGCACCTCAAAGCACCATTCTGGGCCTTTTCTACTTGCTTTCTTGGTGACTTCATTGATGACTCTCAAATATACAACCCAAATGTCTCTCCCAATCTAACACTTTGCATATCTATTGAACATGTAATGGGAGTAATCATGATTCCCTCCCCCTTCCCCATTTTACATTCCTACATGTAATGTCCTTGGTGATTTAAATTCTTTGAGGACAGCTGCGTGCCCTTCTATTATCTCATGTACTTTTAGGTTGACTCCTATCAACTATTTTATTTTTATCCTTTCTAATTCAAAGATAATTTTCTTTAGAAAGAGCAAAAAATAGGTAGAAAATATATGGTGGTATATCAGCAAGAAATATAGCCAAGTTCCATCCTTCCTCCCACCAATTTCTCCAAACAGATCTAGAAAGTGCAACAGACCAAGACCTGATCATCATAGGGAGACATTCAGAGAGGTCTATGGACACTAAAGATGGTGCCAGGAACAGCTGAATGAGGCATTCAAATACAGGGAAACACTGTGCATTGGGACAAGAAGAGGTTACAAACGCAGCAAAGAGAAACCCAAACTTATACAGGGTGCAGGAATAGATGCCAAATGGCAGCTCGGTTGTTTGCTACCCAGTCCAGGTCACAAATTCAGAGCACAATAAGGCAGTGACCTACACCTAGGAGGGGCATTCCATGATGAAGAGTAGTCACACACCCTATAGTCTACATACCATAAAGAAGAAAGTTCAGAAACAAGTAGCATCTGTGTAAATCTGACCCCAGGAGTGGAATAGCATCTCAGTTCCACCTGCCAGTATAGTCTAGAAGTTCTGGTTGAATATCTAGGGCAGGATTCCAGAACAAAGTGGAGCCTACAGTTCTGCTACTCTGAACCAGTAGAGCTTTCTACCTGGCTGATAGTGGCCAAGTCTAGTAAAAGTCTACTAGAATTCCAAAAGAAACAAGTCCAGGGGCATATTGTTCAGGTCCAAACCCAAGCAGAAATTTGCAGAACTCAGAACAGGAAGGCCAAAAATTAGACTTTATTTTGGATCAGACCACTTTGAGACACTGAAAGTTTATGGGTTTCCCATCTGAGTTGTCCCTGAGATCTCAGGTTAACAATACTAAATACTTCCAAGAAAGCAGCAACAGGACCAGCCCAGGCATTGCCTCCAGAAGTGCTCAGATCCTGGGCCTCACATTAAGTCCAAGACAGGCAATAGGGAGGAAGAATGAGGAAGCAAACAAACAAAAAAAGAATCCAACCATAAAGAGTTATCGTGGTTACAAAGATACTCAAAAACAAACCTGGAAGAAAAGAATGACTTGAAAACATGTATAAGCAAAGCTTCAAATAAAATCATAGCTTAGGCACAAGTTCAACTACACCTCCTGCAAGAGACAAAGCAAAAGTTTGGGGGGAGAGATGTTATTCATGAAATGAGAGTGCTAGGGGATAACACTGAAAAGAAATAAGAGATATGGAAGAAAGAATTATGAAGGGAATTAATAGATTGGCACAAGAGTTACAAAATCTTACCCAAGCAAAAAACTCCCTGAAAATTAGAATGGACCAAAAAGAAGCTAATGATTTCATAAGACAACAAAAAATATTAAAACAAAATCGAAGACTGAAAAATAGAAAAAAAAATTGGGGTTGCCCATAGCAAAAACAACTGACCTGGAAAACAGATAAAGGAAAGAAAATGTAAGGATCATTGAATTACCAGAAAGTTAAGACCAAAAAGTGAGCCTTTCAATAAATCATAAAAGAAAACTGCCAAGACTTCTTAGAACCAGAGGGCAAAGATGAAATAAAAAGAATCCACTAGTCACCTCCTGAAACTCCAAAATAAGCACTCTCAAAAGACATTATAGCCAAAATCCATTTATTTTGGTTTATTAAAGAAAAAATACTGAAAGTGACATAAAGAAAAAAGTTAAGTTCTGGTGATCCATAGGCAAGATTACACATAATTTAGCAATGATCAATATAAAGGAGTTGAGAACTTAGAATACAACATTCCAGAAGGCAAAGTATATAGACTTACAGCTAAGAATAACTTACCCAAAAACACTGAGTATAATCCTACAAAAAGGAAAATGGATTTTTAATGAAAGACTTCCAAGTATTCCTAATGAAAAGGCTAGAAGTGAATAGAAACTTTAAAGTGAAAACACAAGCTAGCCAAATTTCAGAGTTTCCAGGTTATAACAATGTTACTTGCAGCTCCTATGGAGGCAGACCAATAACACCAGCACATAGGAGGGCTGCTAGCACAGATTCTTTGATCTGCTTTTCTAAAGGAAAACAACTTTAAAGGGGTTGACAATCTTACTTTAATGAAACAGATTTCTATCTCTCTATATCTATATCTATATCATATCTATATCTATCCATATATCCACATATCTATATCCCTATCTATCTATCTATCTATCTATATGTGTGTGTGTGTGTGTGTGTGTGTGTGTGTGTGTGTGTGTGTATGAATTTCACTTAGTTCAGGGGAAAGTCAGCACCCTGAACGTCCGAGAAAATGCATACAGAAATTACAAGCAGAAATTATATAAACAGAGAAATAAAGACCAGCAGACAGGGCTTTTAATTGTCTAACTACAGCAATACATACATAGTTACCAGAGAGAGAAGCACTAACATCTGGGTTTTTCAAAAACAAAGGGCTCCTTAATGGCTACCCAGAGTCTCATCTGCTACATTACATGAATACTCTTCCCAGAAGCAAAATGCTATCCTCAGAGTATATATTCACTTCTTCAGGGTCAGAGGGAATCACAACCCTGGTGACCCAGGCTCATGTGACTTAGGTCATATGGGCCTATTAATGGATAGGAAAGATCCTCCCATTTTCTTTAACATAACACAGGTCAAGAAGAAAATATTTCACTCAGCCAGAAAGAAACAATTCAAGTATTGTGGAGCCACAGTCAGGATAGCACAAGATTTAGCAGCTTCTACATTAAAGGATCAGAAGGCTTAGAATATGATATTCTGGAAGTCAAAGAAGCTAGGATTAAAACCAAGAATCACCTTACCCAGCAAAATTGAGTATAATCCTTCAGGGGGAAAATGGATATTCAATGAAATAGAGGCTTTTCAAGCATTCTTGATGAAATGACCAGAGCTGAATAGAAAATCTGACTTTCAAATACAAGACTCAAAAGAAGCATGGAAGGGTAAACAGGAAAGGGAAATCATAAGGGACTTAAGGTTTAACCATTTACATTCCTACATGGGAAGATGACACTTGTAATTCATAAGAGTTTTCTCATTATTAGGGCAGTTAGAAGACATATGTAGATACATAGACAGACAGATGATAGATAGATAGATAGATAGATAGATAGATAGATAGATAGATAGATAGATAGATATAGATATATACAGAGGGTACTGGGTGAGTTGAATATGAAGGGATGATATAAAAAAAATAAAATGAAGAGGTGAGAGAGGAATGTATTGCAAGAAAGGGAAAGGAAGAGGCAGGATGGGGTAAATTATCTCCCATGTAAGAGGCAAGCAAAAGCTTTTACAGTGGAGGGGAAGAGGGGTGTGGTGTGTGTGTGGGGGGGTGGTGAGTGAACTTTACTCTCATCAGAACTGGTTCAAAGAGCAAATAACATGAATACTCAATTGGGTATAGAAATCTATCTTACCCCACAGGAAAGTAGGAGGGGAAGCAAATAAGAGATAGGGAGGGGCGATAGAAGGGAGGGCAGATTCGGGGAGGGAGTAGCAAGAAGCAAAACACTGTTGAGGAGGGACAGAGTGAAGGGAAAAAAAGAGACTACAATAACCAGGGCTGGGAGAGAGACAACAAAGAATAGCATAGAGGGAAATACAGTTAGCAATAGTGACTGCAAAAAAATTTTTGAAGCAAGTTTCTCTGGTAAAGGCCTCATTTCTCTAACATATAGAGGACTCAATCAAATTTATAAAAATAAGAGTCATTCTCCAATTGATAAATGATCAAAAGATATGAACAGTTTTCAGATGAAGTAATCAAAGCAATCTATAGTCATATGGAAAAAATAACAAAATCTCTACCTTACCATTGCTTGGAGAAATTCAAATTAAAACAATTCTGAGGTACTACCTCCCACCTATTAGACTGGTTAATAGGACAGAAAAGGTTAATGACAAATGTTGGAGGGGATGTGAGAAAAAATGAGATATTAATGCACTGTTGGTGGAGTTGCGAACTAATTCAACCATTCCACAGAGCAATTTGGAGCTATGCCCAAAGGGCTATAAAACCTTTTGCCTTTTGACCTACTGATATTACTACTAGTATCCCAAAAGAGACAAAAAACAAAAAGGAAAAGGATATATACATACAAAAATATTTATAGCAAATCTTTTCTGGTGGCAAAGAATTGGAAACTGAGGGGATGCTCATCGATCGGGAAATGGCTAAACAAATTGTGGTATGTGATTATGGTGGAATACTGTTGTGTTATAAGAAATGATTAGCAGGGTGCTCTCAGAAAAACATGGAAAAAAATTACACGAACTGATGCAAAGTGAAATGCACTGTATACAAAGTAACAGCAATAGTGTAAGATGATCAGCTGTGAATGACATAGCTATTCTCAGCAATACAATGATCCAAGACAACTCTGAAAGATTTTTGATGAAAAATGCTATCCATCCCCTGAGAAAAAAACTGATGGTGTCTGAATACAGATTGAAGCATACTTTTTTCCTAACTTTATTTTTCTTGAGGGATTTTTTTAATCAATGTTTTTTTTTCATAACATATTATGGAAATGTTTTGTATGACTACACATGTATAACCTACATAGAATTGCTTGCCTTCTCAATGGGGGTGGGAAGAAGGAAGGGAAAGAATTTAGAGCTCAAAGTTTTAAAAACAAATATGAACTTTATTTTTACATATAACTGGGGAAAAAATACCAAATAAAAATTAAAAAATAAATGAGACAGAAAACAATAAAAAAATTTAATTTTTTTTTAAAAAAAAGAGCAAAAGCAAAATGAGGCTTGAGTAGCACAGTTCATTCACAATTCCACATTATTTTCATTGCTTATGCCTTTCATCAGGAGTCCTATTTTTTTTATCCACCTCTTGTTCCCCCACCATAGCATCAATATAAACATATGAACATCTTTTAGTTATGCTTCACATTTGCCATCAGCTTCACCTCTTTCCAGACTTTAGTGTTTCTAGCCTTTGTTTGTCTAGTCATATTTTTTTTAAATCTGAGTTGATCAGTAAGCATGCTATGTAGCCACATTTGTCTATTTCCTTCTTCCTCATACTAATCTTTATGTTTGTGTCTACCATTTCTGAGGAAGGTGATATATGGCTAGAGTAGAGATGGTTCAGGATTAGGAGTTAGAGGATATGGGCTTGAATCCTGGCTCTGATAATTCCTGTCTGCGTTACCTCAGACATATTATTTCATTTCATCAAGCTTCAGCTACTTCATCTGTTTGTCCTTGATAATGTATAAGGTCCCTTTCAGCTCTTAAGTCAATTATGCTATGATCTGGAGCCAGTTTTCCCATGAAAACATTGGGCCACTAGGATAGAACATTCTTCCTATACCTTTCTGAACCTTCAAAATCTTACACAGAGTCTAGAATACAGTCTCTGCTTATCGTTCCTCTCTTCCATCATGAACTCTACAATGGAGTACTTACATACCACTGCTTGCCCCTCCCTACATTCTAGTAATTTTGACTTCAGCAACAAGTTCATTCTGGTTGGAAAAAATCAAGTCTGGTACAAACCATTCCCCTTATTGCTTTCTCTGCCTTGTGAAGGATGAAATTATCATTAAGGCAAGTCAAAAAATTACCAACTGGTTTGCTTTGGAGAGCTATAGCAGACACCCAGATACTTGAAGTTACTCATTACTATGATATCATGCCCCCAGGCCAAATGTACAACCTGTTCCCCAAATCCCTGATTTAAACCTGTCCTTCTGCATATTATTTTATGTGGCAAACAGACATCTCCATATACACACATGCACCACTCACACACAGATTGTGAGTCCCCTGGCTTTTCTCTGTGTGTGTTCTTTTTCTGTGTGTAAACTGAAAACTGTAGCAAACAGATAGCTACATACTGAAATGGATCTTCACAGTCCCCAAAATGGTGAATCGCTATATAAGGACTGGTATTAGGACCCAACATGATCTCAATCTCACTGTCTTAACCTAAGCAGGGTATGTCTGCCCAGATGTACTCTGCCTTGATTCTCAGTCACTACTGTAATCCCCAAATGACAATTTATCCAGGGTCAGAACACAAACCTTTTTGGGAATCTCCCTTCAAGGCCTGAATTATACCCTCAACCTACCCCCACCCACAAATCAACGCTAAAACATACCCACAGAGACACACTGACTTATACCTTAATGAAAAACACAACACTGACATAGTTCTCAGTTTCACACAGGCACATCATTAACTAGTTTTTCTCTGTCTACCTCTCTTTCTCTCTCTTTTTTCCAAATGCTCAAACTCCACTTAAAATACACTCCATCACATATGCCTGAGGGCTGGCTTCCAACTATACCTCCTTCACCAATTACCAGTGTCAAGGGAAAAGACCTGAATCTTCTCTTTATAGCCTAAGGGATAATCAAATATTTCTCTAGGCATCTTTGAGTCCCCTTTGCCTCAGCCCAAAGCTGTTTGACTTTCAAATTTGCTATCTCCCTTCTAACACCCTAATGACAATATCACTTCTGTGTCTCTCTCCATTTGGAGCTTCACTGAAATGTTCTCCATTTTTTTTCTCCCTCAGGTCTTGGATTTACTCAGGTGAGTGGATCGTTTTATTATACAATGATATTCCACTGCCTTTTTTTTCTATTCTGTTCTTTTTAAATAAGATAATACCCTTCCAGAACTGAGCATCATTTCACCAACTCTCAGTAATACCAATTAAGTAAAATTTACCTCCTCATATAAGGATTTCTAAGTTCCTGTTTATTTTCTATTACTTTAACTTTTGTAGATATCTGAGGACACTGTTGAATTTTTAATTGGATGTTGTGTTCTCTGAACTACTCTGAACCACTCTTCTGCTATTTTTCCTATGCCATACTTGCTGCCTCTATGGTAGCAGCCTTGGCTTGTTTCTACTTTAATAATTTGCTGCCTTCTTCTCCCTTTTCTTTTCCAATTTAGAGAACTATTGATCAAATTTGCAAGACTCCAAGTAAATATGTTTTTACCATATGTTGGGTCCACTCTAGCCCTGGCCAAGAGCCCACCATTCTTGCTTTTCAAGCCACAGTCCAGAAATCCAAACCCCATTTCAGACACCATGTCCTTAGCCAGCTGTTCACTTCCCAGTCTTTTTTTTTTCTTTTCAGAATCCCTTACCCTCACAGGTGACAAAAACACCACCTGTACAGCTAAAGTAATCAGGTTTTTGTTTTGTTTGGGGTATGTTTTTTGTCTATAACTTCATAATCTTTACCAATACTTACTTCTGAGTTTCCTTAGAGCAGCATCATATGTTTCTCTGTGAATTATCTGGAGTGAATAGAGATCCTCAGCTTTAGCAAGTCTAGAAAAATTATCCAAGGCAAGGTAAGATATGACTGTTCTGGAAGTGGGGGAAAACACCTTTCTGTGTGAATATGACTTTCAGCTCTCCCCTCATGGTTGAGGTTAGGGAGGAAGAGAATGGAGACAACCTTCCTTTCTAGACCCAGTCTATCAGGAATGGTGCTATTGGTTCAGAAATGAAGCTGATATTTACATGGGATACTTTTCAACCTGCTGTTCTGAGAGCCTTTTGATTTATTTCTAAGAGTAGCTAAACCTCAAATTTTGACAGTCATGTTCTTTCAGTTTGCTCCAGTAGCTTTGAGCCCCCATATCAGCTCTTACTAGCCAAGCTTTTGGTTTTCCTCTAGTAAGAATCACTTCCTTTCTTATGCTTTCCTTCTCAGGCTTAGCATTTCTTACGATCAATTGGTTTTATGGTGGGTAAATGAGATCTTAATTAAAAGCAACAGATACGACAAGGGGTGGGAACCTAGAACGTTGGTCTAACCATCAAAGGAAAAAGGTTTGTTTTTGTTTTTTGTCTCTGAAGTAGAGAAGTTCCACTAATGGCTCCAGTCCTTATGGCTGCCCTCTTGTAGTTACAGATTCCTATCACAGCCACTCTTGCCATTACTATGATCTCAGCACCAGGTCAGTGGGGAGCTTCCTAGTCTCAGGTCTGCTCTCTAATCCTTGCTTGCTTGCTCAGCAATCAAAGCCTCCTCTTCCTGATCGATAGTCAAAGTCAACTCCTTCCCCAGTTCTCTCTTCCCCTAAGGCAGGCTACATTTTTTTTAAATATTTCTTGTAATTTCACTGGTAGCAAGAGCTCCTAATAAGGAACTTCTGCTACCATGGAAATTTAGCTTGACCTTTACAACTTTTGAACTTAAGGGAGTTGCCTGGGGCACTGAGGGTGTAACTGACCTGTCCTGTACTGTTGTGACTATTGCACAGCCAGGAACTATCAAAGGTAGAACCTGAACCCAGTTCTTCCCGATTCTGAGGCAAGCTTTTTATTTATTACATCATGTCGCCTTCTCTAATATCCCCCTCTTTTTGAATTATTCCCCACAAGAAAATAGAGTCTGTATAAATAAATGCAAACACATTTATTAATAACTACTATATTCCAGATACCATGCTACATACTAGAGATAGAAATTTTAAAATAAGATAGCCCCTGCTTTCTTTTGGGGGGGGGGGGTAGAGGGGAAGGAAAAAGAGGGCAGCGCAATCAGAGTTAATTGACTTGCTCAGGACCACACAGCTAGTCAGTGTCTAAGGCCAGATTTGAACTCAGATAACCCTGACTTTAGGGCTCCAGCTCTTTCCACTGCAGTACCTAGCTGCTCCTAGTCCCTGCTTTCAAAGAACTTACATAATTTATTTTATAACACATATACAGGAGTGTGAAAAGGAAGGAAGTTTTGGTCTGTGGAGTCACAAGGATTGTAAACGGAGCCACAGAACATACTCGGAGCAAGATGGGGTGAGGGAATACACAGTCAATGGCAAGGCTAATCTCAAGATGCATGAGTGAACCATGACCGGGTGTTATGGGATGATGTATCACAGCTATCTTCAGTCTAGCACGGGGCCTTCCTTAGACCTCAAGGATCTGTGATTAGTATTTCCTCTACTGACATAGGTCACAACCCCTCTACCACTTAGTAGGCAGTCTTTTTAAAGTTGCCCAGGCTAAAAGATTGACCATCCTATAGTCAGCCTTCCATACTGCTGACATAGTATTTCACAAGGCCCATAACTGAAGCCTCAGCAGCTTGGTAGCCTTGTGTTCTACTGGCATAATCTTCAAGGACCCAGAGTCGTAGGAACGTCACAATGAGGCCTTGGAGGAGGACTTTAGTGGAGGGATATTATGTATATTCCACATAGGAGATTCTTAAAGTTTGTTGAATTGAATTGATGAAATCCATCCTTATGTAGCACTGAGCTCACGGTTAGTATTCAGCAAATATTTCATGGTACTAGAGCCTCTCAACCACTTATGAAAGCCAGAAAATACAACCAATAAGAGAAATGGTAGCTGATAAATCCTGCTTATTCTCAGGGAATATAGCTCAATTACTTTAAGCCATGCCAGCTACAAGTGCCCATTTATCCACAAGATATGAAGCTTAGCGTAATGGAAAGAACACTGGAGTAGAAGGAAAGGGGCCTCAGTTTCCTCATCTTTCAAATGAGATAGCAGGTCTATGTGGGATGTAAATAATCCCTAAGGTCCTTTCTATTTTTTAAAGTCTAAAATTCCATGAATCAGTTACAGTCCTCATGTGACTATCTTATTTCTTTTAATAATATTTCATGATAAACATCATATTTAAAATGACTTACATACTGTATTTAAAAAGGTCTGTCTGTATAAAATTGGTACACTGAGAGCTGACTTCTGATTTTTTAAAAGCAATAAACCTACAAGCCTGCTGTGTTTTGCAATATTTCAAGAAACAAGGAATCAAATGTTTGAAAAAATACTAAGAAATCTCTCCCCTGTGGCAAAGTAGCTTCCAACCTTTGCTTTCTGAGACCCTAAAATGGATACCAACTAAGCTCTGGAGGCTTAAGACTAAGAGAAAAGATGAATAAATAGTACCCTTTCACCTTTAAGCTGTAGGTGCCTTTTGAACTCACAGTTCCCAAGAACTTAAGCAAGAAGCAGCCCTTAGGGGTGGTTATCTGTGAAAAGGAGGAACAGTCTTATCCCATTTATTTTGTATATATTTTGCGTTCATTTATTTGTGAACATGTCAGATCCCCCCAGACCCTTGAGAGAAGTCTGCTTTTTTTTTTTCTTTCTAGAACCTGGTATCTCAAATCAAACATGACCAAAATAGAAGTCATTTCCTCCCCCATCTCTACCTCATGTCTCCTGCCTTCTCAACTTCTCTATTACTGTATGGGGAACTACTATCCTTCCAGTCACTTGGGTTCTTAACCAGAGTATCATCCTCCACTCTTGCCTCTTCTTGGTCCTACATATCTGAGCACTTGCCAAATCCTATCAATTCATTCTCCTACTTCTCTCACATATAACCCCTTCTCTTCATTCATGCGGCCACTACCCTCCTTCATATCCTCATCGACTCCGGACTATTGAAATTGCTTCTCAATTGGTTTCCCTGATTCGAGTTTCTTTATGTACCAATCCATCATCCACACAACTGTCAAAGTGATTTTTCTTAAAGCATAGATCTGACCAGGTCACCTCAATGCTCAAGAAACTCCAATCACTCTCTTTTACCTCTTAGATCAAATATAAACCCGTCTATTTGCCATTTAATGCTTTTCATAACCACTTTCCTTCCTACCATTTTAGTCTTCTTGTGTGTCATTTGCTTCCATGCTCTGTATGGTCCAACCAAATTGGACAGCTTGCTCTTCTTTACATACTGGATTCCATCCTCCACTCTATGCTTTCACCCTAGTTGTCTCCCATGACTGGAGTGCTCTCCCTCTTCATTTGTATCTCTTGGCATCCTTGCCATCTTTCATCACTCAGTTCAAATGCAGCCTTATGACCTTATGAAGGAGGCCTCTGCTGGTCCTCTCAGCTGTGTATTGTCATCTCCTCTAGGGTTACTTTATATAATATATGCATGTATGTATGCATGTATGTATTTATATGTACGAGTAGGCATATGTATATATGCATGTGCATATGTATGTTGTGTGTGTAGTTACTTGTGCATGTTCATATATAATTACATACATATGTAATTAGGTTGTGAGTTAGGCAAAGACTATATTTTGCCTCTTTTTGCATCCCCAGTGCTTAGCACAGGGCCTGGCACATAGTGGGCACTTAACAAATGTTGATTGATTGATAGATGTGTATCTTGTATATACACAAAGAATTTGTATTGTGTTGTCTTCTTTATTAGAATGCAGTCTCCTTGATAGCAAGAACTGCTTTACTTTTTCTTTGTACCCCTAATACTAAGCATAGTGACTAGTATATAGTAAAGGTTTAATAAACACTTATTGATTGATTAGTACAAGAACTAACTTTACTGTCATTGGGGTGGGATAAGATGGACTGGAGGGGGGTGGGTTGGTGTGAGGGGGAGGAAGAGGAAATGCTCTTGGGTTGATTTTCCACATATTAGCTTCATTACTTTACTAACACCAGCTGGTGGAGTTGCCGTCTTTTCCCCTACTGGTTGCCTCCCTGAGTCATTTCCCAGACACCTACTTGCTGCAGTAAAGTATAAAGCTCCCATAGTCCCCCCTAAAAGCATAAGATATATTACCCATAGCTTAGGGATGGCTGTATTTCACAGGTCCTACCACTTCTAAGTTCTCAAGGCTGTAGTTTGATTTTGTTACTTGTGATTCCAGACAGGCATATAGGTGTGAGCCTGAAACTTAGGTCTTATAGCTTTTAATTTCTCTACTGATGGTACTTAAGCCCTATTTCTCTAATTAATTGCCATTCACATCATTGCCACCAATAAATTGGACAGCTCTCTTGAGCCTTCTCTGAACTCAGTTCAACTATGACTTGAACCCAAAGGACAGAAAATTGTGAAGAGAAGAGAAGTCGGACAGGAAGACTGACAGAGAGAGTTAAACTTTTGTAATGTCACAGACCCTCTTTGGCAGTATGGTTAAGTCTATAGACCCCTTCTCAGAATCTTGTTTTTAAAGGTATAAAATAAAAATACACAGGATTACAAAGGAAGCTAATTATGTTGAAATAAAGTTATCTATATATGTTTATATACATACATACATATATTTAAAAACAAGTTCATGGACCCCACTTGAAGATCCTCTGAATCAGGAGGCTATTGCAGTATTTCAGGAAGTGGAGAGGAGAAGAGGTATGTGCTAGAAATGTTCATAAGAAAGAAAAGGTTTCTTGCAGAACATGTTTGATTTGAGTCTTGAAGAAGCCAGGAAGCAGAAGGCAGAATGAGAACATTCTAGGTAGGCATGGGAGACAACCAGGCGCACATGGTTGAAAGAAAGAGAGGACTACATGGAGAAATAGCAAAGAGGCCAACATCACTAGATCACAAAGGTTATGGAGAAGAATAAAGTGGAAGATTGGAAAGGTAGGGAGGGGCTAGGTTACAAAGCCAAAGAAATGAGTTTACATTTGATAGAGGTATTTGGAAGCCACTAGTAAGAGTCTGACATGGTCAGATCTGTGCCTTAAGAAGATCACTTTTGGTAGCTGAAATGAGGATGGACTGGAATGAGGAGAATCTCAAAGCAGGCATATCAACCAGCTGGCTATTGCAGACATCAAAATGTAAGGTGATGTTAGCCTGAACTAAGATGGTGGCAGAGGCAGAGGCAGAGCAGAGAAAGGAGTATACATGAGAAATATTGAATGGATTAATAAACAGTTTGTATATAGAGTGAGGGAGAGTTGGAGAGCTGAGGATGACACTGAGGTTGGGAACAGGTGACTGAGATGATCCCTTGATAATAACAGGGATGTTTGGAAGAGGGGAAAATTTGACAGGGGGAAAGGTGAGTTCAGTTTTATATGGACTGAGTTTAAAATGTTTATGACACATAGAGTCAAAGATGTTCAAGTCAGTGGGAGATTTGAGATAGTAGTTCTTGAAAAGAGAGAGAGGCTAGATAAATAGATCTGAAAATCAAGTGCATAGAGCTAATGATTGAATCCATGGGAGCTGATGAGATCAAGTGAAACAATGTAGAGGAAGAAGAGAAGAGGTCCCAAGTCAGAGCCTTGGTTAGTTAGCAGTCAAAACCTAACAAAGATCCAGCAAAGGAGACTGATGAGGAGTGGTCAGACAAAGGAAAACCAGGAGAGAGAAAGAGAGAGGGGGGGGAGAGAAAGAGAGAGAGAGAGATAGAGAGAGAGAGAGAGAGAGAGAGAGAGAGAGAGAGAGAGTATCAAAGAGAAGAGGGTAACTGATGGTAGCAAAGCCCACAGGGAGGTCAAAAAAGATGAGCATTGAGAAAGGAAAGCTGGAAATGTATTGATTAAGTTTATTTGATATGCCAGGCTAAGTGCTTTACAAATATTATCTTATTTGATGTCCTTAACAACCCTTGGAGGTAGATAATATTTGTATCCACATTTTACAGTGGAAGAAACTAAGGAAGACAGAGATTAAGTGATTTATCCAGGATCAAATACCTAGTAAATGTCTCAGGTCTTCCTGACTCCCAAGTGTAGCACTCTGTACTCCTAATAAAGGCTCCTATGAGAGCATTTACTTATTAGTAGTTATTTTCCTTACTTTATTCATAAGATAAGGCTAGATGGCCCATATAACTTTTATTGGCAATTAGCAACTTCCTACCAAAGGCCATTTCAGGCTTAGATGAAGACCAGTTGAAAATATGGGACCTGTGGGTAAAGTGTATAGTTTCATTCTAAGAAACAAAACAGTAAGAACCTTTATGTTCTAAGTTAAGCCCTCAAAATCTGTTGATTTTTATGCCAGTGATTCTGAATTCCTAGTTCTTCCTCACTGCCCATTCACTTACTTCTCTGCCTCAACAACTAGAATCCAATGTCCCACTCCAGATCTGCTCACCCCTCCACTGTGCTCTCTGGAACTGTTTTATAGTTAAGAAACTTGCTTTCATCCTAAACCTTTTCCTTTCTCCTTCCCTCTATGTTCTTGCCTCACTGAGACCTGGGTCCCTCCTAATAACATGGCATTCTTGCCCACTCTTGCCAGCACTGATTGTACATACTCTCTGAGTCAGTGATCGTGTAGAGGAGTTGGGATATTCCTTGCTCTCCATTGCTACTTCCAGACTCTCCTTCTACTACCATCCCTCAATAATATCTCCTTTGAGGTTTGCTCCATCCATATTTATCACCCAATAAAGATTCTAGAAGCTGTTATCTACCAACCTACAAGATACTTTCTTTTCTTCCTCAAAGACTGCAATGCCTAGCTCATAGTCTTCCTCTTCTACCTAATTCATGTCCTCATTCTACTGTCCAGGAAGAGTGTGATAAGAGAGAAATGTATTTGCTTTCTTTCTTTAAAGTTCACAGGATTTGAGGGATGGAGCCAAGACAGCAGAGTGAAAGCAGGGATTTCCTTGAGTTCTCCCCCAAACTCCTCCAAATACCTGTAAAAAATGGCTTTAAACAAATTCTAGTACAGCAGAACCCACAAAATGACAAAGTGAAAAAAATTTCTAGCCCAAGAAACCCTGGAAGGTCAACAGGAAAGGTCTGCTGCACCAGTTTGAGAGAGGAGTGCAATCCAGCATGGGCTGTGCCAGCACAGAAGGGGCAGGAGCAGGCCTCAAGGCACTGAATCACTGACATCTGTGGTGCTTTCCAGACTTCTCAACCCACAAACACCAAAGACAACTTAGAAGGTCGGTAGGAAATGTTTGTGGGACCTGAGTGAGAGAAGGGTGTGGTCTGGCCCCAGCCCCAGCTCCAGGGCTGCAGTGGCACCAGCAACAGCGGCTGCTTCCAAGTTCTCGATCCAAATGAGGTGGGGTGATCAATAGCTGATCAGAGGGGGATTGCAGGGATCTCTTTGCTGGTGCTGAGGCAAGATTCTCTTGCTTTTCTGGTGCTTGGATCTAGGTCACAGTCCTGGGCGGTGGTCCTAGGGTGAGGAGGAGCACTGGGGTGGCAGAGTTTGTGGTGGCTGTGGAGAGGAAATGCTCCTCACAGTTCCAAGGTGTGCAAGCAAAGTGGGACTTTTGTTGTCTTTTGTTTTGGAGGGCTTCTCAGCACTAGGGCAATCAAGTGCCTTTGATTGAGTCTTGCCTTTGTTTGTAGGAAGACCCACACCCTTTTGCTAGTTAGGTCATGAGAAGTGTGAAGCCCTCTAAAGGTGTGAAACCCTAGAGAGGTATGAAGTACTCTGACCCTGAAGAAGTGTTTATATATTCTGCAGTTAATGTTTTGTTTGGGGCTCTCACTCACTGGAGGAGTGTCCTGTGATTTGACCAGACAACACTCTGGGTACTGTCATTAAGAGCCCCCCAGCTTTGAAATCCCAGATGTTGGTGCATCTCTCTTGGAAGAACTAAAAATTTACAGGTCCCTAGAAATATCTATGAAAACACCTGCACAAAACCCCTGAAGCTTGGAACTCCACTCTGGAAGCAGAGTCCTACTTAACAAAGAGCTAAAAAGTAAAGTAATTAGCTGGAAAAATGAGCAAACAGTGGGGGAAGAGGGGGTTAGATTATAGAATCTTACTTTGTTGACAAGGAAGATCAAAACATACAACCAGAATAAGACAACAAAGCCAAAGATCCTACATCCAAAGCCTCCATGAAAAATACGAATTGGTTTCAGGCCATGGAGTAACTCAAAAAGGATTTTGAAAATCAAGTATAGGAAGTAGAAAAATTGGGTAGAGAAATGAGAGTGATGCAAAAAAAAAAATCATAAAAAAACAAGTCAACATCTTGTTAAAGGAGATGCCCAAAAATGCTGAAGAAAAGCTCACAAATTTAATTAAATGGCAATAGAGAGGGAGTCCCATGGCAAGGAATGACATTCATGAATATCCCTTCCTTTTATGGAATCATAAGGTTATAGGATTTAGAGTTGGAAGGCACCTTAGATATCTTCTAATCTAATACTTCTATCTGAAAAATCCTTCCTTCTAAGTCACTACAAGATGGATGACTTGGTTCTATTTGAATCCAAGTCTAAGTCCAAACATTTTTTCTCTGAAGCACTTAGTGGTTGAGTAACTTGGCCAGGGTCACACAGACAGTATGTATCAGAGAAAAGACTTGAATACACAAGGTCTTTCTGCCTTTGAGGGTAACTATCAAGTATTTCAAACTGCCTCCCATAGGAAGTAATAACTCATATATAGTAATTAATTAACTGACAGAGCAGGAACTGGAGACTACATTTTCTAGCAATTCTGATTTCCCTAATGTTACTAATTGTTTCCACTTAGATTTCTCACTTGCACTACAAGCTCCATAGGCCAAGACAGAAGTCTTCACTTCCCCAGTCCCCAAACCATCATCTGATTCTTCTATTAATGGCTCCCTGTAACCCTGAAGCCTCAGAATTATCCTTGACTTCTCTCATCTCTAGTTCCAAATATGTTTCCAGTCACTGTCATAAACAGTCCAGTTCCAAAATCTCTCTCCTATGTCTCCCCCCAGCATCTCATTCCCATTCCTATTCTTGCATATCCTCAATACTTGCTTGTCCTCATTACTTGCATGAATTAGTCTTATTATCTCCTAGTTGTCCTACCTGCCAGTTTTCCCTATTTTAATTCATCCTCCTCTCTACTGTCAGATAAATCATCCTAAATTCCATCTTGCATGTTACTTTACTATTCAAAAAGCTCCAAGGCTTCCCAATAGCCTACTAATTAAAGCCCAGACACTTTAACCTAGTATAAGGAGGCCTCCCTTTAGGGCTTCAGTGAAACCCAAGGTCTCTAGGAGCAAAAACAGAGATATTGAAATGTAAAGGCAATGGAGTCCTTTCAGATGTAAAGGAAGCATTTCACACCTTAGAAAGGGCCTGGGGCTTGAATAGCTGGACTGCATATGAAAGGCCAACAGAAACAATGAACTTGCCCCTAGGGCACATAATCCCTTCATATCTTTGTCTCTAGACACTCCTTTGTATGAGACTTCCCAGGAGTCTGGGAAGTACTACTTGGGTGGTCCTTTGAAGTAAAGGTGGAGTCTCTGTGACAAAGTATGCTTTGTAAAATAGACATTCTGGATGTCTCTCACCTCCTGTCTCCAGATGATAAACCTCACACTTATGCAATCAAAAAGGAGAAGCTCCTGCCAATCTTAGGCTGAAGGGTCATTGCCCTTACTGAAGGAGCATACTAGAACTATAGCTTAAAAGAACACAATATCATGTCAATTAGAACACAAAAACCCATTCAAGCCAGATACTGAAGGTGGTACAGACTTCAAATGCCAATCAAAGAGTAAAATTAGGGACTCAGCAGACTGACCCATCCAATAGAGTCCCTGGCCCCTATGAAGAGCCACTAGCCTAGTGACATAACAGTAGCCCAGAGGCCAAAGAACCAGCCTAGTCCAGTCTAGCAGCTGCTGAATACAGCAAAGCACCATCTCTACAACTGAGTAATCTGCTTGACCCAGAGAAACAGACTGAGCTGTCCATTTGAGACTGTGGCATCAAGGTGACAACCCAGCTGAGTAGCAAAAAAGCTTGGCAGTTACCCTGATCTGTTCCATCTCCCTGGAATATACCCCACAAACCCCTGAGCAATTTTTATCCATCCTTCAAAGCCCAGTTCTAATGTTCATGAAGCTTTCCCTGAGTGTGACAAACCCCAATTCTCCCCTCTCATATCTCCCAGAGAACTTTGTTTGGCTTCCCACCCAGTCCCTTGTATTAAAGAGCTTTATGTTTGTGGCCTATCCCTGCTTCCCCTCCCCAAGCTCTTTGATGGAAGGGACTGTCTGAGTCAAGGACCTTGATCTAATAGGGGTTTGTAAAATAACTGGCATTCTGGGATACTCCCTGAAATCCCTGAAAGTGATTTGGTACTATTGAAATCCTTGAGCAAGAAGGCAGACTTGAGTCATACTTGGAAGGTTTGACAAAGATGCATACAGTCTTTGAGAGAACAGAGAGGAAAACCTGGGACTTCTTCAGCTGAGCAACTGTAGTAGTTGGAAAGACAGTGTAATTGGCTAAGTTGGAGAGAAATAGTGGTACAAGAGCAATGAATGAACAGAGAAAAAGAGAGAGCTGAGCTGCAGTGGAGGAGGGTAAGATTGAGGGGGGTCACAGGCATCTTGAGAGCAAGGGTTAAAGCTCCAGGGATAATTGCCTCTACAAGGGTTGAGGGAAAACTCCAAAGGTCCACTCACCCAACTGCCTCTCCCTTTGCCTGTCCCCCAAACTTGCAGTACTTCTTAAATTGTGGGTTGGCAAATAACTGTATGTGGGATGTCACAAAAAATTTAGCAACAGTAAAAGTTTGCTGAATGTGCAGTGACTAAAAATGAATTCAAAATAAAATGCATAATGAATCTGAGGTGTTTCTGACAGCTCTTGCCTATGTTGCATCCTGTGGCTTCACTGCAGCCTTGTTTCTGAACACGCAACATGTGCACTTTGCACTGCACATGCCATCATGCCATGCAACACTAATGAACGCTGCCAGAAATACCTTGGCTCAGATTGGAGATTATTTTATATTTTGAATTGCAGTGTTTCTACTGTACATACAAGGTTTTCTGTTCCTACAGAAACATAATAGTTTAATTGCAGTAAATAAATTTTTAATATTTTCCTGCCATCATTCTTCAACATATAAGTATCAAATTAGTATACATTTGGATTGCATTGTATTAGAATGTTTGATTTTTTAAATTGCTGTTATCTCCTTCTTTTACAGAAACATGTTTAATTGCATCAAGAAAAGACAAAAACCCTTTAATAATATTTCTCCACCATCCCCACTGTACGTGTATTGTGAACATCACTTTTTTAAATTAAGCACAAACACACGTAATTTCATATACTAAAACTAGTATTCATTTGAGAAATTACTAGCAATATTTATTGGTATTTTAGGACAAAAATATTTTTAAGTTTATAGATAGCAGCTAAATTTAGAAAGAGGTAAAAACACTGATAACAATGTGGCAGAATCTTTGCTACTAGGCTGTATTACACCTAAATTGACAAGAAAAACAAAATATGTCGAATTATTTTTGCAATATGGATTTACTTCTCGTAGTGAAGATGGTGTGGAAAAACATCTTTGCTTAATTTGTAATGAAGTTTTGGCTGCAGAGAGCATGAAACCAACCAAACTAGAATGACATCTTAAAACTAAGCACATAGCATACTGCAATAAACCAAAGGAATATTTTGAACAACTTTTAAAATCTTCAAACAAAGAAAAACGACATTTTGAGAAATTTGTTACTGTCAATGAAAAGTATTGATTTGCTTCTTATGAAACTTCTTATTTAACTGTGAAAACTAAAAAAGTGCTGCTATTAAAATGTCAGAAATAGTTCATGGGGGAAAAGTATGGGGTTGAAATTCATAATATTCCTTTAACAAATGATACAATTCCCAAAAGAATTTATGAAATTAGTAATTTAACCAAATCCAGCAGTTTACTACCAGGCTTAAGTGCAGCTCAAAATTTGCAATTCAGTTAGATGAAACAACTGATATTTCTAACATGGCACAGTTGTTATTTTATGTAAGATATGTTTTTGAAAGAAGCATGCTTGAGGAATTACAGTTTTGTCACCCTTTGGAAGGACACACAAGAGGGGAGGATATATACCTTAAAGTTGATGAATTTTCCACAGATGAAGGTTTACAATGGAAAAAAATTGTGTTGGAATCTGTACATACAGTGTTGGAGCAATGATGGGCAAGAATGTTAGATTTGTAGCAAAAGTTAAATCTGGTGGCAATGAACATATCACTTTTACTTACTGTATGATCCATCAGGAGGGACTCGTAGCCAAAAAAAATATTGCTAGAGTTAGATGTTGTGCTTTGAGATACTATCAAAATCATTAACTTCATAAAAACCATGACCTTAACAATTGTTTGTTTTCAAACCTTTGGAATGATGTGGACTTCAATTGCAAAAGCTTATTACACATACATGCAGGGATAAAGTGGTTCTCAAGATGGTGGAGTTTAAGCAGATTATTGAAATTGAAAGATCAAGTTGTTATATTTTTGACTGAGCAGAAATCTGATTTCATTAATTCTTTCATAATGACTTATGGCTTTCAAAACCATTGTCAGATAGTTTTGAAAAACAATGATTTAAACATGTTGCTTTGAGGGAAAAATGTAACATATTTATGTTAAAAGATAAAATTGAAAAATTTACTAGAAAAAGCTAATAGAAGAATAGGGTAGAAAACTGGTTCCTTACAAATGTTTACGACTGCAGATGCTTTTATAATTGAAAATGACCATCTCAAAGATTTAATTGTAAGATTTATAATTGATCATCTGAAGTATCTGGAGGCACAGTTTCAGAAATACATCCCTTCAAACTTTAATTCTAAAAAACTAAATTGGGTTCATAAACCATACTCAATTGACAAAAAAAAATCAGTCATCTGTCATTAAAAGTTCAAGAAGAATTTGCCAAGTTATCAAGAGACACAAGTTTAAAATTTGAGTTTCCTTAAAATTTGTTAAATGAATTTTGGCTTGGGATTAGAACAGAATGTCCAACAAATTCTGAAATGGCCCTAAACATACTTCCTCCATTTTGTTCTATGTATTTATATGAAATGACATTCTCAGCATTGACGATTATAAAATCAAAATATCAATCAACTCTGGAAAATGCTGAAGATGCTCTATGCCCTGCAGTGTCAAATATTCTGCCAAGATTTAATTCTTTATGTAAAAATAAACACGCATACCCATCTCATTAGGATGCAAATTTGCTCTCATGATAAATGGTAAAATTATATGCATACCGAAGAATTGTCTTCAAATAAATTTCTTTATGATTTATTGCCAGTAAATGTTTGATTTGTATACCTTCTTCATATACCTATATACCTGGGGTCATGTAAAAATTTCTCAGGAGAAAAGAGGTCATGAGCCCTGCCCTAAAGGATGCTGTTACATATTCTTCTTGTAGCTAAATATTTATTACAGGCTTGGAAAGTGTTGAACTCCATCCATTTCCAGAAGGGAGAAGGGAACAGAAAGAAAACAGCATCAGCTATCCAACTCTACTTTCGTTAAGAATAGCCACTGGCATTGCAAAAGGAATGTAGATTTTGAGCTAGAGAAGACCTTAGAGGAGGCATGTACTGGAGCCAACTCATAAAGACTCCTGAGAGCTGATTGTTAAATTTTCAGTGTAAGCATTTACACATCAGAAGTCATCAAATACTACAAATAGGACTTGATTTATTGTTTTGATTGGGCTTAGTAAAATGGTGGAGAAAATGTTAGTAATGTATTAAGTGCAAAAATGTTTTGTCCATTTTCTGGGAGCCAGTTTTTAAACATTTACCTGCATATCCCTGCCTCAGAGGGACTCTTGTCCAACTCACTCATTTTATTGGAGGAGAAACTGAGACACTTGCCTGAGGTCATGTAACTGGTAATTATCAGAGGTAAGACTTGAACCCCAAACTTGCTGCCACCAAAGCTAGTACTCTCTCAACTATACCTTTAGCATCTTTCTAAGTCTTTATTCATCTTTTTGTGCAGAGCAGTGCACAAAGTAGATGTTCAATAAATGTTTATGGACATAATGAATACATTCCACTATCTACTCTCCAACTGCAGCTCTGCAGGGTTTCAACCCTCTGGTGTCTCCTTCTTCCCCTTCCCCTTTACTTTCTAGCTTCCTTTTGTATGTTGTCTTCCCTCATTAGAATATAAGTTCCTTGAAGGCAGGGACTATTCCCCAGTGCTTATCCCAGCACAGTGCCTGGCACATAGCTTATTGAATTGAATTAAATTTTAAAAGCAAAGATTGTGAGAACCATTCAGAATCCACTGGTGTATTTAGATACTTGGATCAGAACAGAACTCCACACTAGGGTCTCATTTTAGAGTGCCTTATTTGGCTAGAGAATGAAGCCTGGGGAAGCCTGGTTAGATTTATTATGAAATGAAAAACTTGTATGGGAACTCTTCAGCCTACATAGGAGGGTTTTTCTTGCTTGCTTTTCCCAGCTAAAACTTTTACCTATGATCAGAAGCGAGAATCTGTGGCCTAATATTGAATATGAAGAACATCAGCTTTTTGTTGTTTTAAAATTAATTTCAGGACAAAAGCCAGTAGGCTCATTGCTTTGAAAAGAACATGGCAGAAGAAGAAAACTTCCAACAAACACAATCATTTTACTCACAATTTCAATGGGACCCCAAATGGTACACAGCTGTCCTTTTGGAACAGATGATGCAATAAGTTGCAATTATAGAACTATTAACTTCTCTTGATTGGTAACAGTTTTCTGAGCAGAGTTCTTTTACTCTAGCTCAAGAGAGAAGCTCAAAACACATCCTTACTGTTATGATGCTAGAGCTTCCCAGGCAAAGAGTCTCTCTTATTTGAAGACTAGGAGTAATACAAAGTTGATTATTGTAGGAAAATAATATGTTGAATGTCTCATCTGTTCATAGGATTTCGCCTATCTCCTTAGACTGTGCCACGTTAATTTTTAGGATGTGAGACCACAGTTTGGGAACAAATCACAAAACCACATAATCTCAGCTTTGGAAATGACAGCAGAGGCCATCAGTTAAAACCACATGAACAAGAGCCATGAGTCCTATAATATCGCCAAGAAGTAGTCTTTCCTTAAAGATCTTAGGGTATATGGGGGTATTCAAGAAGGACTACCAACTCTGGTGTGAGGGCTTGCCAAGCCCTTTTCAGGGCTGCTTGTCCACTTTTGGGGTCTACCTGGTACTCTATTTTCATCTGTGCCTCCAAGAAGCTGTGGAACGTTCAGTGGCCATACCTTAGTAAACCTTCTTAACAAACAGATTAAACCAGGTTGACAGTAACTGATGGGTGAGTTAGGAGGGTGGTACCCAAGGACAAGAAGACTTTCCCCAGCAGAATAGGTGGATAAGAACAATTTGTCCAAACAGCCACAAAGGCAGCTGAACCAGGTGCTGTGGAGTATTTAGAGCTTCATCAGGCATTGAAGACACTAAGGTCATCCACTGCATCCTGGGCCATTGCCAGTCATCTTGACTTTTGCCTTACCATTAGACTTGAATGACTCTGGAAGAGAGAGCCTGATGACTCTGTGCTACTCTGGCTCACTTAAATACAATTCACACATGAGTCAAGATATCACCCATGATGTTATTGGTCTTCTCCAAAAAAGGACAAAGAACAACCACGAATATTTCCAATGAGGGGGACCTGACTATTTCCTGCTACAGCCCATTCCACTTTTAGATCCTTCTAATCTTTAAGAAGTTTTTCCCCAGTGGAAAACTTAATTTGCATCTTTGAAATTCCTACCCACTATTCCTAGTACTGCCCTCTGGGGCCAAACAGAGTAAACTTAATCCTTTCCTGTGACAGCTCTTGAGATACTTGAACACAGCTTGACAGCATCACTAACCTAAGCCTTCCCTTCTTCAGGCTAACCATTCCCAGTTCATTTAGCTGTTCTCTATAGGCCATAAATTGGAGGCCTAAAAATCATCTGCAACAACAAAAAATGAAACCTCTGAAGCTGAGATGTAATAAAGTATGGATTGATTCTTTGCTCGTGCTAATTTTGGCCTAAAAATTAACCAATTAAACATAGGTGCTCCACCAGCCAGCACCACACCATCCATATGTGGAACCATTAGCTACAGCAAATGGAGAAGTTGTGAATACTGTGGATAAGTTCACCTACTTTGGCCATAAACTTTTCAGGGATGTACATATAGACAATGAAGTTGATGTATGCATTGCCAAACCTAGTTCAGTGTTTAGAAGGCTCCAAAGGAAATTGTGGGAGAGAAGAGGTATTAGACTATCAAACTGAAGGCCTATAGAACCACTATGCTGACCTCATTGTTATATGCCTATGAAACCTGGACAGTATATCAGCGCCATGCTAGGAAACTGAATTGCTTTATTTGAATTATCTTAGGAAGACTGTGAAGATCAACTGACAGGATGAAGTACAGGACACCGAAGTCCTTTCTCAAACTAAATTGCCAAGCATTCAAATTCTACTGCCAAGAACTCAACTCTGATGGGCTGGCCACATTGTCTGAATGTCAAACATATACTTGCCTAAAAGACTATTTTATGAAGAACTCACACAAGGCAAGCATTGATATGGTAGTCAGAAGAAGCAATACAAAGACACTCTCAAGGTCTCTCTGAAGAACTTTAGAATTGATTGCATGACATGGGAGATATTGGCAAAGGACTACCCAGCATGGTGTACCCATATCAAAAAAGATGCTGTGCTCTATGAGCAAAGTAAAATTGAAGTAGCCCAAAGAAATGCAAGATGTGCAAATTTAGAGAATCCATCCCAAATGTTCACAAGGATTATTTGTGCTAGATCTGAGGTAGAACACTCCAAGCTCATATTGGTCCGATTAGACATAGTCAGGCACACTGTAACCTGACTCTAACACAGTGATGTCATTTTGGTCCTCTTTGAGAACAAAGGACAGCAACCAACCAAACAATCAATATGGAGGTCCTTCATTCTTCTGGTTCCCCTCCTCCATATGATTTCCTTCTTCTCAGGGTCCTTCCTAAAATGTGGTACCCAGAATTCAGTACAACAGTCCAGATGTGGTATACCAGGGCAGATTCTTTAAAAATTATGAGCTCCCTACACTCTTAACTGTTTTAGCTGCTATAGCACACTGTTGACTCAAATTGAGTTTGTCACTGACTGAAATTCATCAGTCCAATGAAGTATTTATGAAGTACTGATTAATTGTCAGGTATGGTGTGAGGTGTTGGGGATATGAATGCAATAACTAAATCAATTCGTGCTCACAAGGTTAATTAACACTTTTGGGGTGAGACAAGGACATATATAAGCTCGTACAAATTAAATATAAAGGATATAAATAAAGATAAATGCAAACTAGTTCAATGCAAGGTGGTTTAAAAGGGAAGGCAATAGTGATTGGGTGGATCAGGAAAGGCTTGGTAGTGCTTGAGTTGCATCTTGAAAGAAGAGAGGGCTTCTATGGGATGTAGGTGACAAAGGAGTACATTCCAAGAATGGAGGATAGCTGATGCAGTGGAATGGAGTTAGGACATGAAATGTCACATATAAGGGATAGAGAAAACTAGTTTGGTTGGATTTTGGAATCTGCGGGGACAATAATATCCATCAAGACTAGAAAGATAGGTTGGAGTCAGGTTGTGAATGGGAAGAGGAAGGGAATAAGTATTTACTAAGGACGAGGTACTTTGATAAAAACTTTACAAATATTTTCTCATTTGATAATGGCTTTAAAAAATAAAAAAAAAGAACTTTGATTTGATTCTAGAGGAAGTAGGAAGCCACTGGAATTTACTGAGTAGGGAAGTGACATGGACCATTCTCTATAGAAAGGACTGGAATGGGGAGAGATTTGAGACAAGGAATTTAGTTAAAAGGCTGTTGCAATAGTCTAGGTGAGAGGGGAGGAGGATGGACTTAATGTAACAGTTCTGTGTGTATAAAGAGGGGGTCAGCTTTGAGAGATGTGAAGGTAGAAATGGCAAGATTTAGCAACTGAGTAGATATGTGGGGTGAGTGATAGTGAGGAACTGAAAATAACACCAAGATTCCAGAGCTAGGAAACCGGAAGAATAGTGGTGCCTTCTACAAAAACAAGGAAGTTTGAAAGTTGGGAAAGTTTGGGACGATATGCAATGATTCTTATTTTGGACATATTGAATTTTAGATGCCTCCAAAATATCAAGTGTGGCATGCCCAATAGTAACATGAGATTGAAGCTCATGGGAGAGAATGAGGCTGGAAATATAGATCTAGGAGTCATTGGCATCAAGATGATTATTAAACACATGAGAGTTGATGGAGTCACCAAGAGAGTGAGTGTAGAGAGAAAAGAGAGAGGAGCCTATTACAGAATATTATAGAGTTCTTGTGTTGGAAATATGACTTTAACATCAGCATTCTCTTAGGTCAAATGCTATATCAGAACAAAATGAAGCACTCACAAGTCCCTGAACATGTAACAAAGGAGGAAATTTACTTTGTCATAACGCAGCAAGAATATACAACAAAGATAAAGCTGCCTGTAGTTTCTCTGGACTGTGGCCCTACTCATCTCCATCTGAAAATGTGTCTGGTCAGAAAGTCATCAAGGAATGGTAACTCGTGTGATCTCAAGCACCCACCATATCTGAGAGGCCCAGACCAGATGTAGTTGGGACTTTTTATACCTCTAGGAAGCTATGCTTAGGGAAGCTTCAGCTGAAGAAGCTATGTTAGGAAAAATCTGGTCCTATCACAATCCACAATTAAAAAGTGTAATCTGGCCCAGAGAAGAGAGTAAACAGGAAGAGATAGCAGTTCACAGTGTGGAACACAACACCTAGGGCAAGTAAGAGGAAGACTGGAAAAAAAAACAGATTTGGCAATTAAGAGATCACTGATAACTTTAGAGAGAGCAGTTTTGGTCAAAGAATGAAGTCAGAAGTCATATTTCAAAGGGTGGAAGAGTGAGTGAAAGGAGTAGAAGTAGAAAAGGCAGGTAGAGATAGCTTTTTCTAGGTTGTTTGATGGGGAAAGGGGGAAGATCTAGAGGATAACAACTTGAGGGTATGGCAGGGTCTAGGGAAGAGTTTGGTTTTTGGTTTTTTAAGATTGGGGGAGATTTGCACATGATTGAAGGCAATAGGGTAGGAATTAGTAGATAGGGAGAGGTCAAAATTTAGAGAGAGAAAGAATGGTTGAGGTTACAATTAGCTGGAGAAGAAAGAAGGAGGTGGGTTCAAGGGTGTAAGTACAGGTTTTTGGCAAAGGGCCATTTCATAATCAGAGACTGGGGGGAAAGGGGAAAAAGTCAGGAAATATGTCCGAAGGTTTTGAACTGAAAACAAAGAGAAAAGAGAGAACTCCTATCAAATGGCATCAGTTCTCTCTGTAAAGTAAGAGGCTAGGTAGGGGACATGTGTTAAAGGCCTAAGGGGAGAAGAGTTGTGGAAAAGTATTTATAGGGAATCAATTCAGTTTTTCTTTGTTTAGTTATTTTTCAGTCATGTCTGATTTTCATGATCCCTTTTGGGGATTTTCTTGGCAAAGATACTAGCATTGTTTGTCATTTCCTTCTTCAGCTTATTTTACAGTTGAGGAAACTGAGGCAAAGTTAAGTGACTTGAAGCTAGTGAGTGACTGAGGATGTATCTGAACTTAAGTCATCTTGACACTAGGCCTGGTGCTCTATCCACTGGACCACTTAGATGTCACTTAGATGTCACAGGGAGTCCATTAGAAGATTTTTAATTATTCTAGGGAAGAATAAAATTGTTGCCTTTCTGAAATGAGGGCCCAGACAAAATTGAGAGGCAGCATGCTATAATGGATAGAATATTGGACTTGGAGTTAGGAAGGCCCAGATTCAAATCCTATCTCAGACCCTTACTAGTGGCTGTGACCATAAGTAAAACATTTAACTTCTTCTGAACTCACTTTCCTTCTTTATAAAATGAGAGGTCTGTATTTGATGATCTCTAAGGCTCCCTATGGCTATAAATCCATGAACCTATGAAACTGGGTAACATGAATTTATGATGTGCCCAGTCAGCACTGATTTCTTGTAGCTTTGCTCAGTAACACACTTAGGAGTAGAAGAGGTAGATGGTGAGAGTAATCCAGGACTGAGATTTTGCAAGGGACAAGTGGCAACAGGCCATGAGGGCAAGGGATTTGAGAGTAGAGGTCAGTGTGAAGTTAATTGGTTTGCTTAATGTCAAGACTAGAAACAGAGAAAAGTAAAGTCAGAGCAGATCCTGAGAAAATACTGAAGGGTAGAGGGATTAGAAGTCTTGCTGAGGGTGAAGAATGGATTTAGGAGTGATGAGACATAGGGAGAGATAAAGCAATAGAAGGTCAGACAAAAGAATGCTAGAGTTTTTTTTTTATTAGAAAAATAGAGCTAGGGTGGGGAATGATAAAACCCAGTATATATTCATCTTCATGACTGGATAAGGTAGAAAAACACAGATCAAGAGACCAAGGAATTGAGAGGTGAGCAAATTTGAGGGGAAATCCATGTGGAAATAATGAAGAGTGAAATGAACAGAACTAAGAGAACATTGTATACAGTAATGCAGTAGTGGAAATATTGTTTTAAGATAGACTTTGAGCCAATAAGTCATTTTGACTCTTATAAATACCCAAATTAACTACAAAGGACATATGAAAGAAGATGCTATCTGCATCCAGAGAAAGAACTAATAAATAGAAATACCTATAGAATAATTTCACATATGTGTATGTGTGTGTGTGTGTGTGTGTGGTATGTCTAATGGTAGCCATCTCTAAGGTAGGGGGAGTGGGGAGGGAAGGGAAAAAATTAAAAAAGAAATTTATAACTTTATTGTATATTTAATAGGAATATCTAGTTATACATAATAGATTTGCAATTTTGTGTGCATTTTTAAAAATTATGTTATGGAAATGCTTCTTTTATTCCATAAATAAAAATAGTTTTAAAAATATGGATATCAAGATTCTCTAATATAGAGGCAGAAGGAGAGAAAAATGCTAGGCAAAGTGTTGAGCTCCTTGGAAAAGGAGGAAAAATGGAAAGAATTCTGGGAAGATGGCAGAGTAGGTCAGAAAATTCCAAGCTGTCCAGGTTTGCCCCATAAAGGAGATAAAATAGCACCTCTGGGTGAACACAGAGTGGTTAAAAATAAACAAGATTTGGGGCAAAAAAGTGGTCCTCCTGGGACTGGAGAAGATCTGAAGAAAAATCCCAGGATGAGGTTTGATCTCCGTGAAGAGTAAACACCTCCAGGTTAGGTCTGCTTCATGAACAAGTGGCAAGTCCTGAGGTTAGCTGGGTTGGGTGGCAGCCTCTTCCCAGCCACAGGAACTTTTGCCCATGGGACCATGAGGGGAGTTGGGTATCTGAGCTGGGGAAGATGCAGGGAACCTCTGCTGAAAAGGAATGCCTGACTCAGCCATGCTTCAAGGATGCATCCCTGGGTGAGAAGGAACCAGCACGAGCCCAGTGAGTGCAGAAGCAGTTGAGTGGGGACCCTACTGGCTATGGACACTTACAGCAGGCTGGAGGTCTTGGTTTGGGTTTAAGGTCAGAGGGGAGAACTGAAGGAGGATCTGAAGCCAGAGACACCATCCCTTACACCCCAGCACCAGAGATGATTACAAAAATTAAGCCACTACAAATAAAAAAATGAGCAGGCAAAAGAGAAAGAATCCAACCACAGAGAGTTACTGTGGGAATAGAGAAACCAAGATTCATCTTCAGAGGAGGATACTGAAGTAAAGAAACTCTATTCTACCCCAAAGAGTAATGGCAAATGGTCATCTGCCCAAAAAAATTCATAGAAGACTTTAAAAAAAGGCTTTAAAAATCAAATGAGAGAGATTTAAGAAAAACTAAAAAAAAATAAAATTAGAATGATCCAAGAAAAACAAGAAGATTACGGAAAGAAAGTCAACTTATTAGAAAATGACATCCAGAATCTTAAGGAAGAAAATGATTCCTTGAAAATCAGAATTGGGCAAGGGGAAGCCAGCAAAGTTATAAGAGGCCAAGAAATAATAAAACAAAACATAAAGAATGAAAAAATAAAAGAGAATGTGAAACATCTCATAAGAAAAGCTACTGATCTGAAGAACAGATCAAGAAGAGAAAACATAAGAAGAATTGGACTACCTGAAAGCTATGATCAGAAAAGCAATTATGATACATTAATACAAGAAGAAATTAAAGAAAATTATCCTGAAGCATTAAAACAAGAGGGGAAAGAAGAAATAGAAAAAAAAAAAATCCACCAATCACCACCTGAAAGAAATCCTACAAGGTAAACCCACAGGAATATCACAGTTAAATTCCAAAACACCCAGTTCAAGGATCAAATCTTAGGAGCAACAAGAAAGAAACAATTTAAATATGGCAGTGCCACAATTAGTATCACACAAAACCTAGCAGCAGTGGCCCTAAAAAATGGCAGGTCTTGGAACAGTATATACATACATACATACATACATATACATATATATATATATATATATATATATATATGTGTGTGTGTGTGTGTGTGTGTACACACACATACACATATATATGTATATATACACACATACATATACACATATGTGTATCTATATATGTGTATATATGTATATGCGTATGTATGTATATACATATATGTGTATATACATACATATACATACACACGCAAATGTGTGTGTGTTTGTGTGTAAATCAAAGAGAAAAGGAACTGAGTTTCCAGGCAAAAATAGCATACCCAGCAAAGCTAAGCATAATTCTGAATGAAAAAAATTGGACATTTAATGAATTGTCAGACTTTCAGGACTGTGTTAAAAAAATAAACAAACCTGAATTTAATAGAAGATTTGACATTTGACAAGAGCATATAAGGTACATATGAAGGACTAATTACAATGATTCAATAAGGACAGACTGTTTACCTTTTATAGGAGGAAATGTAAAACATATCTATGATTGTTATTAGTAATTGGGTAGTTCCTAAGAAAGATTGGGGTAGACCTGAATATTATATGATTTTTAAAAAGTAAAACTGTTCAGGAACAGCTAAAAAGAGTAATTATCTTATACAAATGAGGTGCCAGAGGAAGAACCTACACAAAAGAATAAGATGGGAGAGGAGGGCTGTTAGTTCTGGAAGCCTAATTTCATTGGGAATGGGTTCAAGAAGATATATATATATGTTTGTATGTATGTATGTATACACACATATGTATATATGTATATACATAATATGTATATACATATATATACGTATAATATATGTAAGAGTATAAAAGTCTTCTAAATTGAGAAAGAAATAAATGCTAAGAGTATAGGGAGAGGGGAGAGGATAATGGAGGGGTTCTTAGAGTGGGGTAGGTTAAACAATAGGAAGGCAAGTAGAGGGTAGAAGTAAAGTAGAAGAGTTAGGAGGCATAGGAAATAAGTGATATACACAAACATTAAATAAAGATCAAGAGAAGAATTTGTTAGGGAAAAAGAGCAGGGAGATAAATATAATCTTGGACAAAGTTAAGGATAAAATAGATTTACTCAAAAAACTGAAACTACACTATGTGTCAGCCACATCCATAAATGTTGTTTTGAACTATTTAAAATAACTAGACAGTACAAGGTTGGAATATTGCTGTGGTGGAGGAAATGATGAGTTGGTAGACTTGGGAAAAAATAGAAATACTTGGACTTATGAAGGAAGAGACTATCCACCCTCAGAGAGATGGAGGACAAATAAGTTTAGTACAGTCTTACATAGATGCATATGAATGTATATTTCTATATAGAAGTATAATTATAAATATCTAAGTATCTGTATGTGTAAGTGTATGTATATAAGGGTATTTGTGTGTGTGTGTATATATGTCTATATATGTATTATATATATGCATGTATGTGTATATGTGTGTATGTGTATATGTATCCACACTTAATTGTAGCCTTCACTGGGGGTGAGGTAGGAAGGAGGAAAAAAGAATAAAGTAAAAAGTGCACAGCAGAGAACAAAAGAAAACTTACAAGGAAGTAAAGAAAAGATAGCTCTCAACACAACATGTAATATTTATTGTATAGCCTTCCTTGAAATGGAAATTTATTCTTGTACATTTTGAATCCTCTCTTACATTCTGCTATGCACATGACAATGCTTTTTTTCTTTTCTTATTTTTATTTAAGTTTCAATATTTAACTTTATAATATGTTTCTTTTTTTCTTATTGTGTATTTAAATTTTAGTATTTAAGTCTAAAATAAATTTTTTTTTAAAAAAGAAAAGAAAAAGGAGGGAAAATGACAACCACCATAATCTGGATTGGGTAAAAAATTTTGTGAACATGAACTTCAAAGGTGTCAAGGTGACTGAGTGATAGTGTTAAAGAGAAGGTCTGTAAGTGACTGTAAGGAGCAAGAAGTATTCTGACTCTTCCTTCAGGACTTGTGTGTCATGGAGAGGGAAGGCTGGTGAATATGAAGGGGCAGCTGGTGGTAGAAAAGAAGGATAGGGATATAATGTCATTGGGAGGGGTCAGATCTCAGTGAGTACCTGTAGATATGAATGGGAGAATGGGAAAAGGAGAATGATGATAATTTTCTCCTATATAGCTTGTGGCTGGTATAGAGGGAAAAGGAGAGAAACGAGTGATAGGAAACTGTTAGCCATAGGATTGGCAGAGGGATATAGATGAAAAATAAAACTTATAGTCTACAACGAGTTTTGTTGCTGGGCGTAGGGTGGGGGTGGGGGTCAATTATAACTTATAAAGAGGGAGGACAACGTTTTAGCCAGGTCCCATCCAATTGGCAGAGCATTAACGCCTGCCTTCTTCTGCTGCTACTTCTCTAGAGTGACTAGAGGAAATCTTTTTCAGACAAATTTCCACAAAAACCTACCTCACCCATTTTATATTTGTGAAACTGATTTGTTGAGCTTGAGTAAAAATTTGCATTTGTCCCAATAAAATTTTTCTTTAAATTTGATGTGAATAGTATTAACTATATCTTCTAGCTTTGTGTCATCTAATTTTTTTTATAAGAATGACATATTTCCCTTTATCCAAGTTATTTGTAAAATGTTAAGTAGCACAGAGCCAAGCTCAATTCCCTTGGAGCATTTCCTTATAGAGTTCATTCCATTAGTGATTATACTCTTTGGGTCCAGCCATTGAACTAGTTCCTAAACTTTATAATAGTGCTATCTTTTAGCCCACATTTACATTTTTCCCGCAAAAATAACAGAAAAACCTTTGTTAAACCTGGCAAAAATCTAAGAGATGAGAATTTCAGCCTTCAACAACTATCAAGGACCTACTATGTACAATGCTCCCTATGATATGTACTAGTAAATCTAGTATAATATTAATATATTGGAAAATATCAAAATCACAAGTAACCGTAAAGAGAATGTCGGGTTAAATATGAAAACTATAAACAAGCTGCAGAATATGACATATGAGAAGTGGAATTCAAAAAAATGTAATCAAGAGCATTATGTTTGGAAATAGAAGTGGAAAAGCCAGGTGGCAAGAATGAGAAACAACAGATGCATGATCTAAAGCATGCATTGGGATCTTCAAGATTTTTTGGCACATTCAATTTATGAGGGAGCTAGGTTGCATACTGGACAAAATACTGGACTTGGATTCAGGAAAACCTGAGTTTGAATCCTATCTCTAACATTTACTAGCTGTGCAACTCTGGATGAAGTCACTTAACATCTCTTGCCTCAGTTTCCACATCTATAAAATGAGAATAGTAATAGCACCTGCCTCCCAGGTTTGTTCTGAAGATCAAATGAGTGTAATGGCAAGTAAAGTGGGACTTTTTGTTGTCTGTTGTTTGAGTGCTTCTCAGCACTAAGATGATTGAGTGCCTTTGATTGAGTCTTGCCTTTGTTTCAATCAAGAGTCTTTGATGAACCGGGAGTCTTTGTGTGGGAGTGCTTAAGTCACAAGAAAGCCTAGTTCACATAGGTTTCAGTCACATGGTTGTGACCTCTGACCCTGAAGAAATGTATATATACTTTGAGGTTAGCATTATGCTTAGAGCTCACTCACTGGAAGAGGGTCATGTGATTTGACCAGAAGAGACTCTGGGTAGCTGTTGGAGCGCCCCCCCCCCCACCCCGACTTTGCAAAACCCAGGTGTTGGTGCTTCTCTAGCTGGTAACTATGTATGTAATGTCTTGGACAGACAGCTCAAAACTTGTCTGCTGATTTGTGTTATTTTGCTCTGTTTATATAATTTCTGCTTGTAATTTCTGTTTGTGTTTTCTCTGAAGTTCAGGGTACTGACTTTTTCCCCTGGACTAAGTGAATGATAGATGTATGTTTAATTAAAGTGAGATTGTAAGCCCCTTAAAGTTGCTTTCCTTAGAAAAGCAGATCAAAGAACCTGTGCTAGCAGCCTTCCTGCGTGCTGGTTAGTCTTACACAGCCATAGTAGTGGCAAGTAGCATTGTTGTTACAATGAGTTACTATTTAAAAGAATTTTGAAAACCTTAAAGTATTGTATAGTATTAGTTACTATGATGATAATGAGAAGGCAGGGAATGCCTTTTATACCATTGGAGAAAACATTCACCCCAATAAGATTGTAAATCCATCAAAGGCTCCAAGTATGAGCAATTTATTGCGCTAACCATTATGTCATACAACAGGACTACTTCTGGAAAAACTGTGGGGGAAGGTGAGAAGAAAGCATAGTCATATAGGACCTAGCAGGGGAGAAGATTCCCTTGGATTTTGATCACTAGGGGCAAGACCCTATTTGGTACCTTCAAGTAGTAATTAATCATTCTCAATGGGGGCTAAGCTCTATTGTCTCTATGCTGTCAAAGGGCAGCACCTTTCTAAACTTGGCACCATGTGGCAAAGTCCTAGTTACCCCAACTTTGCTTATAGCATTGATGATTTCTTTATTTCAAAATAAATACATGAAACACAATGGGGGTAGGTTTTGGAAGTGAAGGACAGAGCCAGAACTAGTGTAAAAAGGTAGAGTCAGTATAGACTTCAGGCAATCAGATGGTTGTGCTCTTAGAATACTCATAAATCATTTCAGATCACAGCTATACCCATTCCATCTCACTGATCTATGAAGAAATAACTGACATAAAATTCTACTATGTATGTAAAGTGCACTCATATAGCAACTTAGACTCTAAGAGAATATAGCTTAATTAAACTCATCCTCCTTTTAAAGCTTGGCATTATGTTCTTAACGCACCTATTTGCATATGAAGAAAACAAAAATGTCCTTCCTTGCCCAGTCAATATTTTTCCTTAAACTTGACTCCTAGTTGGTTCAAGGACAAAGTTGCAGCTTTCCTATAACACTTTATACTTTTTGAGAACTGAGATAATAAATGCTATTTCATGAAACAACTTTGCCTTCCTTCTTTCCCCAAAGCCCCTCTTTTCTGAAACTTATTCTTTTTTTTTTTTTAATAAAAATTCTCCAATGAATCACTAGGTTTTTTTCTACTGTGCTATCCTATTTGATCTTATAGGGTCACTTGCTGACTTGGCAGTTTTTCTCTACTTGAGTGGAATTTTGAGGGGTTTCTTTATTTCACTGTTGTCAGGCATGCTTACCCTTGATCTGCAAATCTTTATGAGTATGCAGAGCTGCCAAACATTTTCCACCAAGTTTGAAAATACTGCTCAGTGCTCTAGATTTACCAGGGAGATATTTTTTCTGAGAGGTTCTACCCAGTCTTGTTAGCTTTGAGCTTAATTCCATATGCCAAAAATGGAGTGCTACCCTAGTCAAGTCCTGCTATTCTCACTGCCATCTATAGCAGTGGTATTAAATTCAAAAAGAAATAGATCCCTGTGGGCCACACATTGATTTAGAAAACCACAAATTAACATTATCTGTGTCATATTTTTATGGACTTTTCTTAAATACTTCCAAATTACATTTTAATCTGGTTCTGACCATTCTCCAGAGTGTTGCCCTCCTGCCTGATGGCCGCACGGGGCCTGCTTTTGAGTTTAGCACCTCTGAACTAGAGCTTACCCTTAGTTTAATAATAGGCAGTAGAGTCTATTGAGAAAAGTACTGGATATGGAAAGACTTACATGAATTGATGCAAAGTGAAACGAGAAGAACCAGGACAACACTGCATACAGTAACAGCATATTGCATGATGATCAACTGTGAATGACTTAGCTATCCTCAGCAATACAACGATCCAAGACAATTCTGAAGGACTCATGATGAAAAATGTATCCACATCCATAGAAACACTGGAGTCTGAATGCAAAATGAAGCATACTATTTTTCACTTTATTTTTTCATGTATTTTTTCTTTTGGTCTGTTTCTTCTTTCACATGTTGTGACTAATATAGAAATACATTTACATGATTACACATGTATAATCTATATCAAATGGCTTACCATCTTAGGGAGATGAGAGGTGATAGAGGAAGAAAATTTGAAACTCAAAAATTTTTGAAAAGTTAAATTTTTACATGTAATTGGAAAAAACAAAATACTACTTAATCAGGAATAAAAGAAAAATACTGGATGTGGAATCAGAGAAGTTGGGTTCTGGTCAGTCAATAAACATCAAGCAACTATTATGAGAGAGGGAGAAAGAGAGAGTAAGAGAGAGAGAGAGAGAGAGAGAGAGAGAGAGAGAGAGAGAGAGAGAGAAAGCATGAGCTCCTGGACATTTCTTTGAGATGCCCCTAAGGGCACTTATATACAGTTAAGCTGGAGGTCACAAACTTGTAAGTATCATGGACTTCTCTGGTAATCAGGTGAAGCCCTATGGATCTTGTCTCAGAATGTATTTAATAGTATAAAATACAATACAAAGGATTACAAAGAAAACCAATTACACTGAACTGTTTAGAAAAAAAAATGTAAATAAGTTCATGAACTGCAGGTTAAGAACTCCTGCTTTGAAATAGAAGAAGTTTGCTGACTTATTTAGGGAGTGTCAACCTCCAAGAGTTTGGTTTAAGAAGGACAAAATGAATTAGGTTGTCAGAATCCATGTTTTAGTCTCTAAAAGTGGGGTGGGATTCATTGTATTGGAGTTAACAGTTTGGGAACTGAGAGCTCAATTTGGAGATTTGGGTACACAGTTTATATGTCCTTCAAAGAGCAGATATTGCCAAAGGGTGATTGGTCAGCACACTGTGAGGTGGGCTATATTAAAATGAGGGTACTTGACTTAGGTCACCTAAATCTTGGTCAGAGAGACATCAGCTTCCATATCACCTGTCTTAAAAATAGGGAGAATTGACATTTTCCCAGACCTGTCTGAGCAACACAAGGAGCAGGAATACACCCAACAGTCCAAACTTAAGAGTTTCTTTTACTGTCTGATTGGATCTTGGCCTGGGTAACTCTTCAAGAAAGATTTCCCAAACTGGTTGGTTTCTGGATAAGGAAGCAGAAAAGGAGATAAACCTTGGTAAGAATCTAAGCCTGAAGAGAACAAAATAGACCTCCCTACCATAGATTAAGATATGACCAAGTTTGGGTTGGGGCTAGACCAGGATAAGGGGACTCAATGTGATCCCATTATCAGTAATGTCCTTCTGAAGAAGAAACTGAACTTTGGAATGTGAAAAATGATTTTCCTTAGTAATCATTATCTTAGAGTCTCAGTGCTTCTCCCATCCTTCCTTTAAGTTTAGTTTCTTCTTTAGGAGAACATTAAGATCTAATCTAAATGGGTTTATTCTTGCTCATTGAGTAGCACACACAGGTCTGGTAGAATGTTGATTCATCAGGTACCCCAAGACTCTCATTTTAATATCGCACACCTCCCAGTGTGTTGACCATGAGAGTTGAGTGGAACCCCTTCGGAACACCTACTCTTCAAAGGACATATAACTCTGCACTCCCCCCCAACCCCCAAATTGAGCCAGTTCTAGAATGGCCCCCTTAGGGCAGGCCTGGTTCTGGACTATAACTCCCACACAATGCATGCCAAAGCCTGTGAGAGAAATAAAAATCTGGATCCAACTTAATAATTTGTCTCTTTCTTAAAGCAAACTTTGGTTTGGGGTTTTGGGGTCAACAATTAAATGGTGCCAAGGGCCTCAGATTTGGACTGGGATTTGGAGTTTGGACTCTTTCCACCCCACAGTGCTGGAACTAGGCACCCATAGGACTTTCTCCCAGCCCTGAAGTCCCAGCCCTGAAGGGTGGGTGAGTCTTTCCCCCCAAATCCCTGCTACTTATCTAATGGACTCCACTCATTCATTGCAGTCCTCTCTTCTCTCCAAGCAGCTTTGGTGGCAGAGACCTTAAGATAGGTCTCCTAGAAGGTAAGGTAATTTGGCTATGAGTCAGTCAATAAATTGGCATGTGATCATCTTAAATTAAAAAAAAACTAAGCGGCGGAGCCAAGATGGTGGCTGGAAAGCAGGGACTAGCATGAACTCGCTGCTGAGTCTCTCCAAAAACCTATAAAAAATGGCTCTGAACCAATTCTAGAACTGCAGAACCCACAAAATAGCACAGGGAAGCAGGGCTCCAGCCCAGGAGAGCCTGGATGTTCTCTGGGTGAGGTCTATCCCACACAGAGCTGGGAGCTCGGAGCTGGGACCTCGGAGCAGAGCAGAACAGAACCCAGTGTGAGTGGGTCAGACCAACCAGACCAGGAGCCTAGCGGAGCGGTCCCTAGCGCCCTGAATCAGTGAGCTGCAGCAGTTACTAGACTTCTCAACCCACAAACACCAAAGACAACAGAGAAGGTTAGTGGGAAAAACTGCAGGACTGGAAGGAGTTTGGGATTGGGCCATCGCCCCCAGGGCAGCGGAAGTGGGGCAGCTACAGTTGCTGTTGCTTGCGGCCCCAGGCCCACCTGGTGGGAGGAATTAAGTGGCGGATCAGAGCAGGAGTGCACAGCCTGCTGAAGATCTAAGCCCAGTCCGGGTTGGGGGTTCTTGGGGAAGAAAGAGTGCTGGTGTGGCAGAGCTGGCACATCCCCCCCAAACGTGGAACATAGAACTCTTTATTCTACAAGCAGTCATACCCTGCTGAAAAACTCAAGGGTCAAGTTAGTTGGTTGGGAATATGGCCAGGCAGAGAAAACACACCCAGATTCAGTCTCAGACTTTGGATTCTTTCTTTGGTGACAAAGAAGACCAAAACATACAGCCTAAAGAAGTCAACAAAGTCAAAGAGCCTTACACCAAAAGCCTCCAAGAAAAACATAAACTGGTCCCAGCCCATGGAAGAGCTCAAAAAGGATTTGGAAAAGCAAGTTAGAGAAGTAGAGGAAAAATTGGAAAGAGAAATGAGAAGGATGTGAGAAAACCATGAAAAACAAGTCAATGACTTGCTAAAGGAGACCCAAAAAATACTGAAAAATACACTGAAGAAAACAACACCTTAAAAAATAGACTAACTCAAATGGCAAAAGAGCTCCAAAAAGCCAATGAGGAGAAGAATGCCTTGAAAGGCAGAATTATCCAAATGGAAAAGGAGGTCCAACGGACCACTGAAGAAAATACTACTTTAAAAATTAGATTGCAGCAAGTGGAAGCTAGTCACTTGATGAGAAATCAAGATATTATAAAACAGAATCAAAAGAATGAAAAAATGGAAGACAATGTGCAATATCTCATTGGAAAAACCACTGACCTTGAAAATAGATCCAGGAGAGAAAATTTAAAAATTATTGGACTACGTGAAATCCATGATCAAAAAAAGAGCCTAGATATCATCTTTCAAGAAATTATCAAGGAGAACTGCCCTGATATTCTAGAGCCACAGGGCAAAATAGAAATGGAAAGAATCCTCTGATTGCCTCCTCAAATAGATCCCCAAAAGAAATCTCCTAGGAATATTGTCGCCAAATTCCAGAGCTCCCAGATCAAGGAGAAAAAACTGCAAGCAGCCAGAAAGAAACAATTTGAGTATTGTGGAAACACAATCAGAATAACCTAAGATCTGGCAGCTGCTACATTAAGAGATCGAAGGGCTTGGAATACGATATTCTGGAGGTCAATGGAGCTAGGATTAAAACCTAGAATCACCTACCCAGCAAAACTGAGTATCATGCTCCAAGGCAAAATATGGACTTCCAATAAAATAGAGGACTTTCAAGCTTTCTCAGTGAAAAGACCAGAGCTGAATAGCAAATTTGACTTTCAAACACAAGAATCAAGAGAAGCATGAAAAGAAAGAGAAAATCATAAGGGACTTACTAAAGTTGAACTGTTTTGTTTACATTCCTGCATACAAAGATGATGTGTATGATTCATGAGACCTCAATATCATAGTAGCTGAAAGGAATATGCATATATATATATATGTTTATGTGTATATATATATGTATATATAAGTGAATGTGCATCTATGTACATATGTATGTGTATATATATACATATATATGTAAAGAGAGAGAGAGACAGAGAGAGAGAGAGAGAGAGAGGACACAGGGTGAGTTGAAGATGAAGGGAAGATATCTAAAAGAAATAAAATCAAATTAAGGGATGAGAGAGGAATATATTGAGAGAGGGAGATAGGGAGAGATAGAATGGGGTGGATTATCTCGCATAAAGGTAGCAAGAGGAAGCAGTTCTGTGGGAGGAGGGGAGAGGGCAGGTAAGGGGGGAATGAGTGAATTTTGCTCTAATCAAATTTGGCCTGAGGAGGGAATACCATACATACTCAATTGGGTATCTTACCCCACAGGAAAGAAGAGGGAAGAAGATAAAAAAAGGGGGGGATGATGGAGGGGAGAGCAGATGGGGGTGGAGGTAATCAAAAACAAACACTTTGGAAAGGGGACAGGGTCATGGGAGAAAATTCAATAAAGGGGATGGGTTGGGAAGGAGCAAAATATAGTTAGTCTTTCACAACATGAGTATTGTGGAAGGGTTATACATAATGATACACATGCGGCCTATGTTGAATTGCTTGACTTCTTAGGGAGGGTGGGTGGTAAGGGAAGAGGGGAGAGAATTTGGAACTCAAAGTTTTAAAAGCAGATGTTCAAAAACAAAAAAAAAGTTTTTGCATGCAACTAGAAAATAAGATACACAGGCAATGGGGTGTAGAAATTTATCTTGCCCTACAAGAAAGGAAGGGAAAAAGGAATGGGAGGGGAGTGGGGTGACAGAAGGGAGAGCTGAATGGGGAACAGGTGTAACAGGAGGGCCGAGTTTATAATCTCAAAGAGGATCATAAACATGTCTGAAAGGTTCGGAACCGCCGGATATAAGAAACTCTCAAAGTAGAAGGCAGAAGAATCAAAACATTTATTTAGGCTCCACAGTAACCAACCCATGAACCAGAAGCCCCATTTTGATATGTTGATTGAAAGCTTCCAGGCCCAATAAGTACGCCTTGAAAGAGTAACCAGGAGGCTACAGAGAAGCATGATTGCGTAAAGCAAAATCATGTTTCCCCCTCGATGGTAATAAGATTACCCACTGGCCTGAAGTCTTTGTTCAGCTTCCTCCCGTAGGTCAGCTCTGCTACTGGCAGCTCCTGCCTCAGCTGAGTCTGTAACTGCCACTGTAACTGACGATGTAACGGTCGCTGTAACTGTCGCTGTAACTGTCGCTGGCTCAAACCGGAAAAGGAAAGAGAATCTTCAAGCTGTCCTCTCCCCTCTTATAGGGTTTTTGACATCATCAAGCTCCGCCCGAATGACCAGGGCCGATTGGTTCCTGAGTTGGCCCCTCCCCCTAGGGTAGACCAGGTTCTGGAGCTAACACCTCCCCTCAGCCAGCCCCATGACTCATCACACAGGAAGTTCTGCTTCCCGGCATGCTCCCCGGGCCTCCTGCCCCGGAAGAGCAAGCCACAGTGTCCAGAGGCTCAATGAGGTAAGCTGAGTCATTCAAAGAAAACAAAGGCCATTCTGGTTACACTCCACCCCTTGTTATAGGATACATAATCTAATCAGCCATGTATCCTAGAACATACATTGTGATCCAATTACAAAGGAAACTAAAACATATCATTCATTATAAAGCAAAACATATCATTCAGTGACATTCCCAAACATTGGTTAACGATTCAAATGCGATCCACCCCTAGATCCCAGCAAAATAATCTCTTCAATCAATCATCCCCAAAATAATTATTAATAATTCAAATGTCCACCCCTAAATCCTTGTATCCATTACATAGGATCAATAATATCATAACAATAAAACAACACAGTAAGGATAAGACAAAATAAGTAAACAGAACACTATCATCATTTCCACCCCCCTTGAACGATTGGGGCTCAAAATCTTGGGGTGAGGGGTGAAGGTCTCATTTTCCATAGCTTCTTCATGCTGAAATTGGATGTAGAGATGGCCCTGCCCCCAAAAAGTCCCATTCCAGAGGTCATTTCTTTAACGAGCTGGCAGGAATTCCAAGAATGCTACATGCTTAGGCAGTCACCGGAAAGTGCAGGGTGCTTAAGCCTGAAGGAAACAAAACTAGCAACAAGGTTAGCCAAAACAAAGGACAAAAAGAATAGTCTGTGAATCTATTATTATAACCTATTCACGGTAAAATATATGGTTCAGGGGTACGATTTGGTAATTATTTTCCCCTGAATAAACAACTGTTACAGTGTTGTCCTTCCCATGGGCTATAACTTCTGCAGCCTTTGGAATATCATCTGGCTTCCGTTTTACCCATACCTTAGCTCCTGACTTTATTCTATCAATGGAGCAAGACCCTTTTGCCCCTCTAGTAGTTATTTTGGGAGGAGGGTCAGTTTTCACAAAGGGTATTTTTTCACAGGGGATAATAATGACTTGAACCATCCTATCATTTCTACAAAATTGTACAGGTTTTTTACCCATATTCTGGAGTGTCACAACAATTTCTTTTTGATAATTAGAATCTATCACTCCAGCCAATACATGTATTCCTTGAGCCGCTAATCCTGGTTTAGGTAATATCCATCCAAGATGATTCTTGGGGATTCTCATACATACTCCAGTAGGGGTTTTTCTTATCTCTTTCCTATTTAACCTAAAATTCTCTATACAATGTAAATCATATCCTGCTGAACCAGGTGTTCCTGGACTTGGTAGTGGGACATCTTCCCTCACAGTCCAAAATTCAATGTTTTGGATCTCACATGTTTGCTGTTCTCTGATCTGCAGATTTGGGGTCATCATTCTGGCTAGAGGTGTACTCCCCCCTAAGGGTCTATTATTCAAATTACGTAAGGCAATAGACAAATTATCCTTCCAATGTCGATATGAATTATTTGAGCTTAATTTTCTCAGCTGTTCTTTCAACAATCCATTCATTCTTTCAATTAGCCCAGATGCTTGTGGGTAATATGGAATATGATATATCCATTCTATATTATTCAACACACAATATCTTTTCACTTCTTTGCCCTTGAAATGTGACCCATTGTCACTTTGAATCTGCATTGGGGTTCCATAATATAAACTTACAATATCTAGAGTTTTACAGGTGTTTTTCTGAGTTGCGTCTTTATAAGGACAAGCCACTAGTACACCTGAATAGGTGTCAACACACGTACATACATATTTACATCCTTTATCCTGGGGTAGTGGGCCAATATAATCTATCTGCCAAATTTGGGCTGGAACTTTTCCCCTTGCTATTTCTCCAGTAACTATCCTAGGAAGAGTTCGTTCTTTTTCTAATTGGCATATACAACACTCCTCTGTTATTTGTTTTAACAACGCATGAGAAATACTGATACCTCGATCCTGTGCCCATCGATGGGTGGCCTGGACCCCTAAATGGCCAGCAGTCTGGTGGACCCATCTTGCTAAGGCTGGGTCATCAGTTGGAGTCGGAGTAGGGACAATACATTCAGTAGCAATCTTTGCTAGTCGATCCGCATGTGCATTGTACTCACGTTCTGGTGTGGTCAGGGTTGCATGAGCATCAACATGAAAAACTGACAGATCTGTAACCAAAGACATGTCCCATATATTTTCCCATAACTCTTTACCCCAAACTTGTTTGCCATGAATCTCCCAATTCTGATTCCTCCATATAGGCATCCACGTAGCTAATCCATTAGCTACCGCCCACGAGTCAGTAAATATATGACACTGTCCTCCTTTCTCTGCTCTGATGGCCTGATGCACTGCCATCAGTTCAGCATATTGGCTACTTCCACCTATCCCAGAACTTTCCAGAGTTCTCCTTGTACAGGGGTTATAGGCTACTGCTTTCCAATGTCTCTTCTGTCCTAAATATTTTGCTGTCCCATCAGTAAACCAAGCATGTTTCTTCTGTTCTTCATTTAGTCCATCATATCCATTATTCCATTTCACTAAGGATGGTACCATCTGTTGCTTAGATTCAAGGGGCTTTTCATTGCTCTCAGTATCAATGTTCGCCACAGATTCATGTAGAGCAGAAACTCCATTTTTGCCTGCTCTGGACCTATTCTGAATATACCACTTCCATTTGATTATGCTTGCCTCTTGTGCATGTCCAATTCTGTGAGAAGCTGGGGTACTCATTACCCAAGTCATAATTGGAATTCCAGGCCTTAATACCACTTCATGACCCAGAGTTAGTTGCTCAGTTTCTACTAAAGCCCAATATGCAGCTAACAGCTGCTTCTCAAAAGGTGTATATTGCACTCCAGATGAGGGCAGTTTCCTTGACCAAAAGCCTAAAGGTACACTTCGGCTTTGTTGTTTTTGCCACAGACTCCAATTTGCATAGTCATCTTGTACAGTCACTTGTAACTCCACTGGCCCATTTTGCATAGGCCATAAGTCTAGAGCTAATTGAATAGCAGCCTTTGCTTCCTCAAAAGCTCTACTTTGTTCAAGTCCCCAGTCAAATTCATATTTCTTTCTGGTGACTTTATACAAAGGTTTTAAAATCTGTCCCAAATGTGGGATGTGGTGTCTCCAATAACCAAACAGCCCTATGAACTTTTGGGCCTCTTTCTTATTGGTAGGGGTGGGAAAATCCTGGATTTTTTGTCGAGCTTGTGGGAGAATTTCTCGCAGTCCTCTATTCCACTGTATCCCCAAGAATTTTACAGTTTGAGCTGGCCCTTGAACCTTTGCGGGGTTGATTTCCCATCCTTTGCTTTTCATATGGTCAATTAATAATGCTAAACTCTCCTCCACCTCCTTTATATTCTTTCCCTGTATCATGATGTCATCTATGTAATGTGTAAGCTGTACACCAGGTAACTTTAATTCATCCAAATGTTCAGCTACAATCCTGTGGCAAATAGTTGGGCTATGAATATATCCTTGCGGCAGGCGTGTAAATGTATACTGTCGGCCTTGCCAAGTAAAAGCAAACTGGTTCCATTGCTTGGGGTCTATTGGGATTGTAAAGAAGGCATTGGCCAAATCAATAACTGCATACCAAGTCCCTTCACGTTTTTGTATTCTCTCTATTAAAGTAACTGTGTCTGGGACAGCAGCATACAAGGGAGGAGTCACTTTGTTCAGCTGTCTATAATCTACTGTCATCCTCCATGTTCCATCTGATTTTCGGACTGGCCAGACAGGGTTGTTCCATTGAGTAGTTGTAGGGACTAACACTCCTGCCTCAACACATTCTCTTATAGTGTTGGCAATTTCATCTTGCCCACCTGGCACACGATATTGCCTCAAAGTAATTACTTCAGAAGGTTCGGGCAAAGTGATTGGATCCATCTTGATTTTCCCCACTAAGACTGCATTAATGCCTATTTTCCTCACAGCAAATTGGTATTTCCCTTCGGGTAAATTTAAGGTCATACCCTTCAATATGTCTATTCCAATGATGTATTCGGGAATAGGCACAATAACCACACTATATTCTTTCTTGGGCAACTGTCCAATTTTCATCATTAATTTAACTTGCCTGGCTGATATTTCAGTCCCTCCTAGTCCTGTAATGGTAATAGGAGTTCCATGGCTGAACTTGTCTGGATTTCCATAAATAAGAGTGGCCTCGGCCCCAGTATCTATTAATGCCTCAGTTACCGTACTTGACCCATTTTTCCAATATATGGTCAAGTTAATGTGAGGTCTGCAATCCAGCCTGTGTATTTCCTTAATTTGGACTGGGGCTCGGCCTGTTCCCTAGTATTCCCTTTCATGTGATTCACTTGGGTTTGAAGGTTCAACATCTGTAGCATTTGCAGGAGCAGTTCTGATTTCCCTATCTCTCCTGTTATCAAGGCCTTTATCTCTGTACATTCTATATAATTCATTGGTTGGAATTCCATCTATCATTTCAAAACCTACTCCTGCTCTCAATAAAGCAGTAAACATTTCTTTCCTTGTTACTCTCCTTTGGCGCCAAGTTTGCTGGTTATTCACCCTTCTCTCTTGAGGAGATCTATCCCTTCCCCAGTCACCTAAGTCATATAACTGTAAAATTTTATTTATCACTGTTGTAAGACGGCTCCCTACTTCTCCAAGTAATAAATTCAAAATTAGTTGTTTATAAGCAGGGGGAGCTGTCCTAATTATTAAATTCCTATGAGGCAGTTCCATTGAATCATTGTAATATTTGTCTGCAGTTCCTGTCATAATGGCAGTCTTCATTACCTCCTCCTTTAGTCTCATAATACAATCTCTAAGTGAATACCAGGGTCTGTGCTCAGTGGGCCACATAGAATCAGTAGCATATCTCTTATTGCATCCCACAGCGGCTAATGCCAACAGAGTAGTCCTGCTATCACCATCTCCTTGCTGATGATGTTCCCTAAAAGCTTGTTGAACTAGAGGATCATGGCTGATACCTATGAATCTCATGCAGTCTGTCCCATCTACTGATATTCCACCGGCCCCTTGATCACTGAGTCTTACCATCCAAGATATCAATGGTTCTCCTATTCTTTGGCTGAATCTACTCAAAATATCTGTGACCTCTTGCGGTGAGAAATCTTCCTGAATTTCCCTTGTAACTGAATCTTCACCTCGGGTTTCTGTCTTCCTCCTTTGTATGGGTCGAGCCCTTGTCTGATCATTTAACCATCTCCTATTCTCTGTGTGAGGAACATCCTGAACCCCAGTAGTGTTTTGTGCCTCAGCCCCTAACATTGTCTCATTCTCCCCCCACTCACTTCCTCTGCCACCATGGCTAGGACGAAGCAGGCAGTCAGGCTCTTTCTGGGCTGGGTTGAAATGCACTCTGGGCTTTTTTGGTCTCCTGTTGCTCTTAGCCACATTAATAGAAAAGTTCTCATTTGAGTCAGTTTGGTCTCCTGCTATCTGAGATTCCCCTTCTTCCTGTGGGGTAGGAGTTCCCCCATGTCTTTCACTTAATCTCAATCTTTCGTATACTAGCCGGTAGGCTGATAACACTATCCAGCTTTGCCTAGATAGTGATGCCCCTGACTGAATCCCAACTTCTCGTAAACACTTTTCCAAATCCCTAGGATCTCCTCTCCGTAGCCTTGGTTCCCAGTTTTCACAGGGTCCAGCTTTTTTAGCCAATTCTTTTGCTAGGGAGGAATAAAATGGATCCTCCCATCCTGGGATATTCATCTCTTCCTCTGAAATTGTTCTGCTTCTAAATAGAGATCTTATACCTAGCGATCCTGTTCGTGACGCCAAATGTAACAGGAGGGCCGAGTTTATAATCTCAAAGAGGATCATAAACATGTCTGAAAGGTTCGGAACCGCCGGATATAAGAAACTCTCAAAGTAGAAGGCAGAAGAATCAAAACATTTATTTAGGCTCCACAGTAACCAACCCATGAACCAGAAGCCCCATTTTGATATGTTGATTGAAAGCTTCCAGGCCCAATAAGTACGCCTTGAAAGAGTAACCAGGAGGCTACAGAGAAGCATGATTGCGTAAAGCAAAATCATGTTTCCCCCTCGATGGTAATAAGATTACCCACTGGCCTGAAGTCTTTGTTCAGCTTCCTCCCGTAGGTCAGCTCTGCTACTGGCAGCTCCTGCCTCAGCTGAGTCTGTAACTGCCACTGTAACTGACGATGTAACGGTCGCTGTAGCTGTCGCTGTAACTGTCGCTGGCTCAAACCGGAAAAGGAAAGAGAATCTTCAAGCTGTCCTCTCCCCTCTTATAGGGTTTTTGACATCATCAAGCTCCACCCGAATGACCAGGGCCGATTGGTTCCTGAGTTGGCCCCTCCCCCTAGGGTAGACCAGGTTCTGGAGCTAACACCTCCCCTCAGCCAGCCCCATGACTCATCACACAGGAAGTTCTGCTTCCCGGCATGCTCCCCGGGCCTCCTGCCCCGGAAGAGCAAGCCACAGTGTCCAGAGGCTCAATGAGGTAAGCTGAGTCATTCAAAGAAAACAAAGGCCATTCTGGTTACAACAGGGCAACCAGAATATATGTCGTCTTAGAGTGGGGGGGAGGGTAGAAATGGGGAGAAAATTTGTAATTAAAACTCTTGTGAAAATCAATGCTGAAAACTAAATATGTTAAATAAATTTAAAAAAAAAACTAAGCCTAAAAGGCCAACAAGAGAATTAAATTTATCCGTACTCAGTCCTGTAGTTCTGTCCTGTCCGTGTATCTTTGTAAAATATTTTCATGTTTGTGCTGAAAGATTTAAAATATAGCCAGAAAAACTTTTAAGGTCTGTAATTAGAATATTGGGAAAGAACTCTTACCTTAGGCTTTTAGTGGGAGATTAAAACTTTTGGAGGGCAGGGAAGAGGGGGAGAGAGTTGGGGGGTCCCAACACCGGCCAAGTTGGGATACAAGAATAAAGTTATATAATAAGTAATGGAATTCAAAAGCAGGGTGAGACTCTCCCAGAATTTAATGGGGCGGGGGGGAGGGTAGAATCAGGTAGCTGAAGCTTTTACTGATAAGGCTCTAAACCAGACAGTCCAAAATTAGGCTGAGGGAGAAAAGCTGAGAATTTGAATTAAGGTTTAATTAGATCCCATGGCTAGAGTTTATAGATTATGTTTGAATTAAATCTACAGAACTGTCTGTGTACCCCCTCCTGCCCATATATCTAATATTAGGGCAATATGTTTAAAACTGCAAAAATAAGGGTTTTTTCCCCCAGTCTTTTAAGCCATCACTTTAGGAGGTTAGTGATTTGTTTAGAATGTGTATTAATAATATAAAAGCTGTTTGTGAAGGGTGTAGGAAAAACCCAACTTTCTTGATTTGTAATACGTTAGGTGTTAACTCTCTCCAGATTGTAACAGGTGAAGACAAGCAAAACAAATTAGAGCAAGTATGATATTTAATTTGTAATGTAAAGGAAAGTGGAAGTGGTCCGAGTAATTTAGGATTTGAAAGATTAGGGAGAGAAATAAAGGCTTGAGTGAAAATATGAAAGGTGTATGTCTGGGGACAGATGGGGGTGGGCAGCAGCAGGCCCATGTGTTCTAAGTCCCACCCTCTCTTCCACCCCATCCTTAGATGGTTGTTCTGGGTTCCATTGTGCCAGCTTCAGATAGTTTGGGCATGTTGAGAGGCTGTGAGGAAGTTTTATTTTAAGTGCAAAGACTGAAAATGAAAATTTTGTAGTTTGACATAAAACCAATACAGTTATTGGTAAGTTACAGAATGTTAGACAGAATTATGTCCACCCTCCTTTCAGGATAAATCTGTAGGATGGCCTTGTTGAATCTAACATTACATAAAAATTGGCTATGGTAAAGATATTGCTTATTGTGATTTGAGATTATTAATATAAAATTAAAACTTTTTATATATATTTCCTAGTCCATGTGTCTTTTTAAGGGAATGTATGAAATTACGGATAATATTTCCTTTTAAAGGACCAAGAGTACTAGACTTTTAAAAAATTAAAATATTTATCATAAGTGATTATAAATTCATATTTGATTTAAGTCAAAATCTGTCCTGAAGGAATAAGAACAGCATCTGAGAGGGCTCTTCCTATCAGGTTTAAGCACCAAAAGATACTATTACTTGGCATTAAGAAATTTATTAACTGTATGGCCCCAAGAAAGTTCAATTTACTTCAGTTTATTGTTTTGTAAGAGGATAATAGTGGAATCTGCTTCTCAGGGCTGTTGGGAGGATCACGTGATAATAAAGTGCTTGGCACACTGCTTGGCAAAGGACAAATGCTATATGAATGGTCACTATTTAAATGTAATTGTTTAAATTAAGGTCACCTGTTTGGTAATTAATTGGTTTTGTTTCAAGTTTAAGTACATAATTGTTTATGGTATTGTTATATTTCTAAAATTTCCTTATTGTGTAATTTGGCAAACAATTGTATCTCCCATGTTGTTAGAAAAGCAATTTCTCTTATAATCTTGATGTTGTTAGATTAATAATTGTTCAGAGAGAAAAACAATGAATGGGTCATTGTAATGGTAAGCAAAATGGGATTTTTGCTGGATTGAATGTGCTTTGAGTTTTAGCCAATCAGAGACCTGAGTTCTAGCCAATCAGATGCCAGCTAGAATTGTATATAAGGAGAGCCCAGAGTGTGAGAGAAGCAGACATCAAGAGGGCATTGAAGAGAAGATATTGAGAGAGAGATGACAGCATTGAGAAAAGAGACAAAGAAGAAAGAGCTGTGAGTGTTAAGCTGAGACGAAACCTAAAAGAGCTGGGAGGAGACCTCTAGAGCAGAAAGATCTCTGAGAGCCGGAGCTTCAAGATGGCAGAAACTTGGTGAAGGAACCTCCAGACTTTGAAGGGAAGTGGAGACAAGTAAAGCTGTAGGGCAGAGACCTGCCCATGGGAAGCAGGCTTAAGCCCCTTTTGAGAGCTGTTAAAGTGAACTGAGCTGTTAACACAGAGCGCGCATCTGGACTTTGGAGGTGAATTGAGATGGTGATGCTGGTGGTATGTGCTGATGCTCTGTTAAGCTTCATTTTCCAAGAAACAGAAGCTGTGGGCAGGAACTCCTGGAGCCTGCTGTCAGGCAGGAGCTTGGAGTGGAACGGTCCCCATGAGCTGGGGCCTGGCACAAGAGTGGAGACCTGCCTACATATGAATTCAGGCTAGAGTTGGGAGCAGTCAGCCTACAGAGGAAGAGCCATGGGACTTGGAAGTCAACCTCAAGTAAAGATGAAAGAGGACTTTACTTGGACACTTGTTCTAGTTCCTCTCAGCACTAAGGCAGTCAAGTGCCTTTGACTGAGTCTTACCTTTGACTGAATCAAGAGTCTTTGATGACCTGCTTAAGTCATAAGAAAACCTAAGTCACATGAGTTTGAGTCACATGGTTGTGACACCCTCTGACTCCGAAGAAGTGTATAAATATACTCTGAGGTTAGCATTTTGCTTTTGGGGCTCACTCATTAGAAGAGTGTCATGTGGAGACTCTGGGTAGCCAGTAAGGAGCTTCCTGGCTTTGAAAAACCTAGATCTTGGTGCCTCTCTCTCTGGTAACTATGTATGTATAGATTTGGTCAAACAGCTAGAAGGTCACACAGCTGGTACGTGTCAAGTGTCTGAGGCCAGATTTGAACTCAGGTCCTCTGGACTCCAGGGCCAGTACTCTACTCATGGTGCCACCTAGGTGCCCCCCTATCTTGTGTTAGCTTAATGGGAAATTTGATTTTACTCATGTTGCTATTTAATCAGCAACTAGAACATATTTTGGACTGTGTATGTGAACTACTTAAGACTCACTTTAAAGATGTCCCCAACCAATGTGAGATTATAGTCACATATCTGAAACTCTGATTATTGGAACCTGCTATTTGAGATCTTATGGGACTGTTAACTGATGTTATTCTGAGTCTGACTCCAGATATGATTATCGAGGAATGCTATTGACCCACTGATCCATGATGCCAGCAAGCCTGTGGGGTCCAAGAACTGCATCTATGAACTGCAGAGGGTATTCTCATAGAAAAGTTGGGAGAATGACTATTCCACATGAGTAGGATTCTCCTGACTCAAATTTCCCCAAAAGGCATGTCCCACCTGGGAAACTTTAAGCCTAACTTAATGCAGCTGGCCATCTCCATCACTTTTGCCTAGAACTGATATGAAGTTAGGGAAACATTGTTCCCTTATTATAGTTATGTCCTTATTCTTTTACGGCAAATTTCTATAATCAAAAAGGTTTTTTAACAATATTAAATCTATAAAATAATAGGATGATACTGGTTATACTGAGGTTACTATAGTAAGAGGCAAGTATAAGATTGAGCTATTTGGTCTAGAATTTTAGTCCAAACAACTAAGCATTTAGCCTTGACATCTGCTACTTGTATATCTTCCTACTAAGTTAAGGTCCTTTAATTCCTCATAATGGTATGGGGATAATTAGGTCAAGGACTTGTGAAACCAAGATATTATTCTGTTACTTAGTTAATGCCATACTTGTCTCAGTTCTGTTACAATTAGTTAATTTTAAAAGAAGAGTAGCTTGTGGTCGGTAATGTAAATACCCTAAAAGAAGCATCCACTTTAATTAAGAGTTGTTTAGTTTAACATGGCTGAGGAGTTGGAATTGTTTTATTATAAGTAACTTAGTTGATATGTACTGTTTTAAAATTGATTACTCAACATATTCATGTATGGGAATCTTTTTATAAAAAGTTATTCTGTCATTAATTCCTTAGTGGAATCTCATCCTCCTGATGGGGGAATGAGTATAAAGTATAAAAACTGAGTTCTAATTTTGTTTTTCTTTTTGAGTTTTTTAAATATATCAACATGACAATTAGGCAAGGTTCCAAATTTTTTATTTTATAATAATGGAGATATAAGGGTCAAGTTAACATTCATTATTTGACCTAGCTATTGGCAAAGTAATTTAAAATTGTGTTAAGATCAATTTTGTGGGAGATTTTAACAAAGAAATAGGATCTCTCTACAAGGAGTCTTGAGAAGATAGTCTGCTGGAGGCCGCTTACATAACACTCAGACCAGAAAACTTCATCAGATGATGTCCTGAAAACCACACAACTGTATGAGATGAGACTCCTGAGCCTTAAACGGACAAGTTATTTATTGTTTAATTTTTCCCACTCTGTCTTGGTTTATTTACTTACTAAGGGGACTACCCCTTTTCATTTGTCAATGTGTCTATCAAATTCTCCCTCCCCTCTCCCATATTGTTACCCATTATAAGTCCCTAAAATCCATGATGAAGTGTTGACCATAGGGTACACCTCTCGTTAGAACCAGATGGAGGAATGTGAAAAATGATTTTCCTTAGTAATTATCTTGGAGATTCCGAGTTTCTCCCATCCCCCTTTCTTAGTAAGTTTAGTTTCTTCTTTCGGAGGACATTAAAAATAGATTCCTGCACAAGCACTACTTAATGGCTATATTTTGGCCCTTCTGGCTCAGAGTGAATGTTAGTAGTAACTGTTTCTCTTTTAACCGGCAACCCTGAGAGTCTTCCCCTCCCAGTTTGATTTTTTTTTTTAATTAAACGGGCCATTGCTTGACTCACTTTTTAAAGAGGTCTATTCACTGAATGGGTGTTACCTCACTCAAAGTGAGAACCTGAAAAGGCCTTAGCCTAAACGGACCAGGGTCTCCCATTGCATCCTGATTGATATCTGGCCCTTAGACTCAGACGGCTCTGGAGGAGAAAGTGAGGCTGGTGACCTTGCACAGCCCTCCCTCACTCAAATCAAAGTCAACTGCAAGTCATGTCGTCATTTCCCTGATATCTTGGTCCTCTTCAAAAATGAAGGACAAGCACAAGATCTAATCCAAATGGGTCTTTTCCTGCTCATTGAGTTGCTCACACAGGTCTGGGAGAATGTTGATTCCTCTCTACTGTCAAGACAGGTGATATGGAAATTGATGTCTCTTTGACCAACACTAAGTGACCTAAGTCATGTACCCTAAAACCTTCATTTTAATATCGCCTACCTCCCAGTTTCTTAACCAATCAGAGCTGATTGGTACCCCTTGGAAACACCTACTCTTTGAAGGGCATATAATTCTGTACCACTCCCCCGCCCAACTCCAAATGAAGCCAGATCTCAATTTAGGGAGGCCTAATTCTAGACTGTAACTCTCATGCAAAGCATGTTGCCAGCTTGTCAGAGAAATAAAAAAGTAGAGCCAACCTAATTATTTGTCTCTTTCTTAGAACAAACTCTGGTTTGGGGTTTTGGGGTCAACAGGAAGAAGGCCTGGGGAAAGCTCTGAATTTCCAAGATAATGATTATTTAAAAATCATTTTTCACAGGAGTAAGGGAAGAGACTTTGTTTTAGAATGTATCCTATGTGTCTATAAAGGTACTATCCTGTATTGTCCTCTGGATAGCTTTGTTTCTTTGCAAAGGCTTTCTATTTACCCTGTTCTTAGTGATTTCCTTGCAGCTATGAACTTGGGATAAATATCACTTGCCCTGTCATTCCAAATTGTTTTGTTGGACTGTGAACTTTTATCATATCTTCCTTTATACTCTGCCCTCAGAATCCCATGAGGTGAATTCTCCAGATTCCTTCCAGTATCTCAAGAGTCTCTGTCTCTTAGTCATAGGGAACTAGAAGGGGAGGGGTATTTGTAAGGTATGATTGAATTTTGTTTGCACAGAGATTGTATGAAAATATGATTTGAAGCCCTACTAGTGGCTAATGGTAGGAAATAAAACTGCCTTCAAAGGCAGTTGAGGAGTTTGGCCTCTTGAAAATCAACATATCTAAAAGGCAGACTCCTTTCTTCTAAGGCCTTTTCCTGTATCTCAAAAGAACTGCCAAGCTGGGTGTCAATCACAAAAAGATAAGACTCAATCCAGACTCAGTATTAGATAATGGGTCTTTTATCATTGTATCCTGGGTTTGAATCTCCAAACCCATGCTTTTGTCTATTATCTTTAGCAACTGAGAGGAATCCTTTCTCATTCTATCTGATGCAGACAAACTGAAAGGAAACTAAAAATATAAAGAATGGGGCATAGGTGGATGAGAAGGGAGGGAGGGGATTGAGGTGTGGAGGTGAAGGGATGTGATCAAGGGGTGGGGTTTAGTGAACCCTGAAATGCTGACCAATGGGGTTCAAGGCATGAAATTCTAATCCGGATGTATTATAAAAAGAGCTTTGTACCTAGCTTAAGGGTGTGCTTGTGCCAGCTAAGAGGCCAAGTCACCCCATCAAATAACGACTTGAAATAAAAATCTTTTTTTCTAAATTCACACATGGCCAGGAAAAATTCTTGCTTATTTCTCACAGTAACTGAATGGGACAAGAGCCAGGAGCACAGCCTCACTAGCCCTCAGTTAGCTTCTTATTTAATTTCCCTTCTTTGTTTTTAACTGTGAGCTAAAAATTCTCACCAGCATCACCTTTCCCTCAAGGCACACTTCCTAATTCTTGCTCCAAACTGCGGTTTGTTGTAATGGTCAGTGGGGTCTACTTAGGTACACAAGAGTTCTAATCTTATTACATGTTAGTTGTGTAACTTTGGGAAAAATCATTTAATTTCTCTTGGCCTTAATTTCTTCCTTTGTAAAATGAGAGAACTGAACTAGACAATTTCTAAGATTGCTTCCATCTCTTTTTTTAAAAATTTCCTTTCTTTTTCTTTTTCTCCCCAACGGGGTGGACCCATGGTAAAGAGAAAAAGTAGATTTATGTTCATTAAAAAAGGGGTAGGGGGTTATTCAGAAGTGAAATGTTACATGTGCTTTCAAATGTGGCCATGGTATCATTAGTTTAACTTAACTGTTTTACCTTGTTCTATGCGAATTCGCATGAAGAGTAGGAGTGTATGGTAAATATATGTACTATAAAAACAAAATGCATCAAAAAATCTGAAAGTGATCCCTCAAAATCCCATAAATCTAATTATTGCTCCTAAAGAAAAATCTCTTTAAAAATAAAATTTTATTGGTATATTTTGTTTTTATATAACCTACATCCACTGTATATCCCTCTCCTTTGCCCCTCCCAAAGTGCTATAATAAAGTCCTTACAACAGAAGTCTAATAATAAAGAATAAAAGAGATGGGGGAAATTCATTAAAACTAACCAACATAGTTAAAAATTCTGATATTATATGCATTGTTCCACATCCATAGTCCCCTGCCTCTACAAAGTTTAAGGAAGGAATTATATTGCCTTAGTCGATTTACCTGTAAGAGGACATTTGCTGAAGTCTGTCTGAAGTATCTGACTGCTGAAGAAACATTGCCCAGTCTCTTCATCAAATTTCTTTTCTGGATCCATCAAGAAACTCCCTTATACATGAGTACTTGTAACTTCTACCTAAACCTAACTAACACAACTTACTCTTATACAGATTTCGTTGTAAGATTCAGCTAATCAATAAACCAACAAATAAGGATTCAATAGCCACTGGAATGTTTGGTGATGGTCATCATAATAATATCTGACATTTCAATAAGCTTTAAGGTGGACACAATGTCAAATATTATCCCTGTTTTGCAAATGAGGAAACTGAAACTCAGATTGGCTAAGGGGCTTTGACATAATCACATAGTCGGGGAGCATCAGAGCCAGGTCCAATCCAATTTCCATTTTGTCATGATCCATATTTGTTGTTCAGTTGTATCTAATTCTTCGTGACCCCATTTGGGGTTTTCTTGGCAAAGCTACTGGAGTGGTTTGCCATTTACTTCTCCAGCTTACTTTACAGATGAAGAAACTGAGGCAAACAGAGTTAAGTGACTTGGTTAGGGTTACACAGCTAGATGAGTCTTCTTGATTCTAAGCCCAGTGTTCTGTCCACTGAGCCATCTAGCTTGGTTCTTAGGGTACATCTTTAAGCATTAGTTGCTGTATTAGGAGGGCAGAGTTTATAATTTCAAAGAGGATCATATATATGTCTGAAAGGTTCGGAACCGCCGGATATAAGAAACTCTCAAAGTAGGAGGCAGAAGAATCAAAGCATATATTTAGGCTCCACAGTAACCAACCCATGAACCAGCATCCCCATTTTGATACATTGATCAAAAGCTTCCAGGCCCAATAAGTACGCCTCACAAGAGTAACCAGGAGGCCACAGAGAAGCATGATGGTGTAAAGCAAAATCATATACATGCTTCCCCTCTATGGTAAAAAGATTACCCACTGGCCTCAAGTCCTTGTTCAGCTTCCTCCTGTAGGTCAGCTCTGCTACTGGCAGCTCCTGCTTCAGCTTCAGCTTCGGCTGCGGCTGTAGCTATAGCAGCCTCTGGCTCCAACGGAAGCTGTTTTTAACCATCCGGCTTCTGCAGGGGTGTAAGGTACGCCGGGGAAAGCACAGGTTCTTTCCATCAGCTTAAGCAAGGGAAGCAAGGTGAAGGGGCCGACAAGCTTACTCCAGTCCAACATACAAACAGCATTCAGTTCAGGGGAAAAAGCCAAACTAGTCAAGGGCACTTGTTGACTAAGTTCTAAGGAGTCCATTTTTGGTTACCAACACAGTTGTTGGAATGAAGTAGCAGAGAATCAGGTTTAAAGTTCCTAGCACCATTTTCCCCTTTCCCTGTACTCTCGGCCTTCACTTTTTGGTTGTAATTCTCCCTGTCACTGACCTAATTGTTCAATCCAATTCAATATTCTTTCACATATTCACTTTGTTTGAAGTATGGCTCCAGGTGTTGGAGATAAAAAGAGGGCAAAAAAAAGACTTCGTCCCTGGCCTCAAGTATCTTTCAGTCTAACGGGGAGAGTATACAGGAACATAAAGAGGTACAATGCAAGATGAAAGATGATGAAAGCCAAAGAAATAGTAAAAGCTTACTAAAATGTTTGAGGAGGGCATCTCTCCCTCTATCTTTCTGTTCTACTACCCTGTTTATTACCTCTTTTAATATATTATATTTACACGTATTATAAAATGCTTTTCAAATTTAGAACTTATTAAAATAGAATTCATCTCTTCCAAGTATTGCTTATTCTTTGTCATTATTATTAGATAGCTGATACCTATCTAATAATAAATATCTAATAATAACAAAGTATCAGTTTCTCTAAAAAGCCCCAGAACTAAATTGGGATTTGTTGAATCTCTGCTAATGTAAAACTTGGTCAGGTTTTGTTTTCTTAGTAGTTTAATATTAAGACAGATAATATAAAAAGATCCTTTTTTTAGAGATCCCCAGGACAGAAAGTTAGTTAAGTAGACAATTAGATGGACAGATAGATAGAAGGAAAAAGAAGGGGAGGGGAAAAGGGAGTGAGGAAGAAGGAAAGAAAGAAGGGAAGGAAGGAAGAAAGAAAGGAAGGAAGGAAGGAGGGAGGAAATAGAAATTATACCTTTGAAATTCCCACAGGGTTATATATCTATGTATACTATCTATCTATCTATCTATCTATCTATCTATCTATCTATCTGTCTATCTATATCCCACAGGCTAGGTCCTAACAAAAAAAAAGTACTGTGAACAGATAGAAAAAAGTTATAAATCATAAGAATTCATATATATATATATATATATATATATATATATATATATCATATATATGATATATATGTGTGTTATGTATGTGTATTTTCTCCTTTATTTTTTTCTTTTGAGCTGAAAGTTTGAAGTATTGGATGAATAAAGTGGATCCACTTTTTAAAACACTATTTACTAAATTTTAAAAAGATGTGAAGATAAATACTTCAGAATATCAAAGATTTACTAGATTTTAAAGGAGGTAATAATAAATTATAGATAATAAATCAAATATTCACTGAGCTAGAAAACTCTGTAGAAATAGTCTAGACCAATCTTATCTTACAGATGAGGAAACCAAGGCCAGTGAAGTTAAGTGATCAAGTTTAATAATTATGAACGAAACAATTTTATTATAGTATATATTCACTGGGTTTCTGGAAGGGGTTCAGCACTGTGCCCATAACAGAAGTCAATCTCATGACTAAAATTTACTTAAATATAAGGCACTCTCAGGAGGAAAAAAAAAGACTGCCAACCTAATGGAGACTGGCAACTAATAAGCATAAGTTTCAAGTGCTTGTTGAAGAAAAGGAAAAACCAGTTTGGACAGAGGTTAGGAAAGAAATCAACTTCAACTCCCCTTTCTGTGATTTCCAATGTAGTCGGTTCTAACAAGAAGCACTAGAGTTAAATAACCTTACGTTGCTAGTATAGCTGTTAGTGAATATAAATTAAAGCATGTGATTCTTCCGCTATTCTTCGAGAAGCCTCTGGCCATACTTTTTGTTGTTCCACGAAAATGACACATCCTTTTGCCACATGGGGTTTTAAAGTAGTCTGGCAATAAAATTACTTGCAGAATCTTCCCATGTATTTCCTCCAAGGAAAGACAAAAATCAATGATTGGTATGGATCCCATACCAAGCAGGTGCTCAGTTAGCTTAGGGCTAGCTCTTTTGTGTTGATTCATTGAAAACTGCTTTATAATTTTTTTTTTTTATTGCTAGAGCAGCTTTCATCTGAGAATCCTTTCAAACATCATCTTCTAGAAATTATTGTCATATCAATTTATAGACAGAAGAAAAAAAACTAACCAGAAAGAGGTAAATTCCTTTGTCCTAAACAAAACAGTAAATTAGTTGGTCAGGAATAGAAACCAAATCTTTTAATTCCCTATCTAATGTGCCTATTCATTTTGAATCTCAGATTCTCTATTTATCTATGTATCTATCTATGTATCTATGTATCTATCTATCTGTCTGTCTGTCTGTCTGTCTATCTGTCTATCTATCTCTATATCTAATATAGACATAGACATATTAATGTTCTATATTTGGACCACTCCTCTGAGATAATACTATTGCCCTCAGTTTGTTTAACTTTAAAAATCCTTATACCTACATTTTACTTGACAACAAAAACCAAAGATGTTATAATGGCAAGATTTGAAAAGAGATGACTTAAATCATTGAAAAAAAAAAGTTAGCACTTCCATCAGATTCTTATACATTTAACCATTAGTTAAATGAAGAGAGATACTTAAGGTTCCCAGTGTTAATTGGAGCATTCATGTGCTTAATCGTAGATTTGGAGCTAGAAAGGATCTTAGAAATCATCCAGTCCAATCCCTTTATTTTTATTTTACAGACAAAAAAATATATTCCCAGAGTGATAAATGACTTGTCCAATATCACACAGATAGTGTGGTCAATCTGGGAGATGAGTCTAGGTCCTTAAACTCAGAATCCATCATTATTTCCACTGTTTCTCACTGTCTCTCAAATCCATGCCTAGAATCTCTAGAAATGGGACTCAATATGCTCTTTTATATTACTGACACACAGACTGTGAAGGAAACCAACCTAAAAAGTATTGCCAAAGATGATGAAGGCTTCAGCAAGAAACTGCAGCCCAGTAGGGCACAGGCTGTGTTTCCCTCATTTTTGCCCATTGAAGGCAAAGGATGCAGAAGAGCAAAGTTAATTGAGAAGTGAACACCTGGCTAAGAAGGTGGTGTCTGAGAATGGGATTTGCTTTTCTGGATTGTGACTTACAATTTGAGGTTGACACGTTCCTGGCCAGAGAAAGGGAGTACACCTAATAAAGACTGGTAATGTCTTTGCCAGATGACTAACAAATCTAATCAAAAGGCTTTAAAATGAAAAGAAAGGGAGGTAAAAAAGACTGCATGTGTATATTCCTCCAAATTAGATACCCCAAGTAGTGATCACAAAACAAACAATAGCATTTAAGATGCTCACAAATTCTCAGGAGACAAAATTGAAGAAAGAAGCCATTAATAAAAACCCATGCCCTTACATACCTCTATATGAATAAATGCCCAAGATTAGAAAACAAACAAGAAGAATTGATGTAAGGGAATAAACATTATCTCATAGATATGATTGAAACTTGGTGTAAGGAAACCCATGCTTGCACTATGGCCTCTCAGTGAAGTATGGCTCTACTTTATCCAAAAGGAACCATATAAAGAAAAGAGGTTGGGATGAGGTAACATCATATATTAAGGAAGCATGCTCAGGTGAAGAAATCCAGGAACCAGAAGAATAAATATCATGGAAAGAATCTGAAAGTCAAAGGAGAGAAAAATAAAAATAATTTTGTAAATAGAGTATATTACAAAATCATTTGGAGAGAAAGAGGTAGGCGTTGAGTTTGGGAAATAGAACAAAAATTTGACACAGAGGCATTATATCATAATGATGAAGGAAGGAAACAAGCATTTATTAAGCACCTACTATGTGCCAGGCACTGTGCCAAGCACTTTACAAACTTATCTCATTTGATCCTCACAAAACCTTGAGAACTAGGTGCTGTTATTATCCCCATTGTATAGTTTGAGGAAACTGAGACAAACAGAAGTTAAGAGACTAGTTAAGGCTAACAGTAAGTATCTGAGTTCAAGTCTTGACTCCAAGTTTAGTTTAGTGTGTATCTCTCTCTCTCTCTCTCTCTCTCTCTCTCCCCAACTTCCTCCCTCCTCCCTCTCTCCCTCCCTCCTCTCTCTCTCTCTCTCTCTCTCTCGCTCTCTCTCTCTCTTTCTCCCTCTCCCTCTCTCCCCCTTTATTCCCTTCCCCTCCCCTCTCTCTCCCTCTCCCCTTCCTCCTCCTTCTCCCCAAAACTCAAAAAAACAAACCAAAACAAAACAAAAAAAAACAGAGCAGCTAAACATTCTTGTCTTTCTTTAATAGTCATTTGATCCTTCAAAAGGTGGAAAGACTAACACAGAGACATTCTATCCTGGATTTAATTATCATTAACATGAAGGAACTCATTCTTAGAGTGGAAATAATGGAAACCTTGGTAGGAAGCGACCACTCTAACCTAGAATGTGTGCTAGAGAAGGGGAAATCTGAACATAGACTAACATGAGGCCTAGGTTTTGTGAAAGGAGATTTCAGAGTTTAGAGGAAAGATAGGTGGGATCCCATGGAATAAAATATTTCCAAGGAAGTTAACTCCGAAAGAAGGGGAGGTAGCTAGGTAGTACAGTGGGTAAGACTTAGGATGAAGGTTCACTTGTTGAGTCACTTGACCTCTCCGCCTGAGTTTCCCGTAAAATGTGGATAGTGGCACCTACATCTCAGAACTGTTGGGAGGATTAAACAAGATAATGTTCGTAAAGCAATTCACAAACCTTAAAGTAGTACATAAATGCTATCATCATCATCATCATCATCATCATCATCATCATCATCATCATCATTTCTCAAGAATGAAATTCTGAAGCATCAAAAGGAAATAATTCCAGTGTGGAAGAAATATGGAAATTGTCTGAAGAGACCAATATGTATGCATAGGGAACCCACCAACCAACTTAGATTTTTAAAAAGAGAAGATAGATGCAAAGCCATTTAAAAGAAGATGGCTGTAAGAATATGTTATGATCCTATAAAAATAATGTCAGGAATGATAAAGCCAATAACAATAACAATACTAGCATTTACACAGTGCTTTAAAGTTTACAATAAGCACTTTACATAAGTTATTTCAGTTTAAAATGAGCTGAGTCGACTTCCGGGGGTGGAGCCAAGATAGCAGCTGGAAAGCAGGGACTAGCATGAGCTCCCCACCGAGTCCAACCAAAAACATATAAAAAATGGCTCTGAACCAATTCTAGAACTGCAGAACCCACAAAATAGCAGAGGGAATCAGGGCTCCATCCCAAGAGAGCCTGGATGGTCTCTGGGTGAGGTCTATCCCACACAGAGCTGGAAGCTGGGAGCTGGGAGCTGGGAATGGAGGAGAGCAGAGCCCAGTGTGAGTGGGTCAGACCAACCAGATCAGGAGCAGGGCGGAGCGGGCCCCAGAACCCTGAATCAGTGAGCTGCGGCAATTACCAGACTTCTCAACCCACAAACACCAAAGACAACAGAGAAGGTTAGTGGGAAAAGCTGCAGGACTGGAAGGAGTTCGAGGTTCGACCACCTCCCCCAGGGCAGCGCAGGTGGGGCAGCTACAGCTGCTGTTGCTTGCGGCCCCAGGCCCACCTGGTGGGAGGAATTAAGCAGCAGATCAGAGCAGGAGTGCAAAGCCTGCTGAAGATCTAAGCCCAGTCCGGGTTGGAGATTCATGGGGAAGGAGCAGTGCTGGTGTGGCAGAGCTGGCACATCCCCCCCAAACGTGAACATAGAACTCTTTAGTCTACAAGCAGTCATACTCCGCTGAAAAACTCAAGGGTCAAGTGAGTTGGTTGGGAATATGGCCAGGCAGCGAAAACACACCCAGATTCAGTCTCAGACTTTGGATTCTTTCTTTGGTGACAAAGAAGACCAAAACATACAGCCTAAAGAAGTCAACAAAGTCAAAGAGCCTACACCAAAAGCCTCCAAGAAAAACATGAGCTGGTCCCAGGCCATGGAAGAGCTCAAAAAGGATTTGGAAAAGCAAGTTAGAGAAGTAGAGGAAAAATTGGAAAGAGAAATGAGAAGGATGCGAGAAAACCATGAAAAACAAGTCAATGACTTGCTAAAGGAGACCCAAAAAATACTGAAAAATACACTGAAGAAAACAACACCTTAAAAAATAGACTAACTCAAATGGCAAAAGAGCTCCAAAAAGTCAATGAGGAGAAGAATGCCTTGAAAGGCAGAATTATCCAAATGGAAAAGGAGATCCAACGGACCACTGAAGGAAATACTACCTTAAAAATTAGATTGCAGCAAGTGGAAGCTAGTGACTTTATGAGAAATCAAGATATTATAAAACAGAACCAAAGGAATGAAAAAATGGAAGACAATGTGAAATATCTCATTGGAAAAACCACTGACCTGGAAAATAGATCCAGGAGAGATAATTTAAAAATTATTGGACTACGTGAAAGCCATGATCAAAAAAAGAGCCTAGATATCATCTTTCAAGAAATTATCAAGGAGAACTGCCCTGATATTCTAGAGCCACAGGGCAAAATAGAAATGGAAAGAATCCACCGATCACCTCCTCAAATAGATCCCAAAAAGAAATCTCCTAGGAATATTGTCGCCAAATTCCAGAGCTCCCAGATCAAGGAGAAAAAAACTGCAAGCAGCCAGAAAGAAACAATTTGAGTATTGTGGAAACATAATCAGAATAATCCCAGATCTGGCAGCTTCTACATTAAGAGATCGAAGGGCTTGGAATACAATATTCCGGAGGTCAATGGAGCTAGGATTAAAACCTAGAATCACCTACGCAGCAAAACTGAGTATCATGCTCCAAGGCAAAATATGGACTTCCAATAAAATAGAGGACTTTCAAGCTTTCTCAGTGAAAAGACCAGAGCTGAATAGAAAATTTGACTTTCAAACACAAGAATCAAGAGAAGTATGAAAAGGTAAACAGGAAAGAGAAGTCATAAGGGACTTACTAAAGTTGAACTGTTTTGTTTACATTCCTACATAGAAAGATGATGTGTATGATTCATGAGACCTCAATATCATAGTAGCTGAAGGAACATGCATATATATATATACACATATATATATATGTTTATTTATATATATACATATATGTGAATGTTCATGTATGTGTGTATATATATATATATATATGTAGAGAGAGAGACAGAGAGAGACAGAGAGAGACAGAGAGAGACAGAGAGAGACAGAGCAGACACAGGGTGAGTTGAAGATGAAGGGAAGATATCTAAAAGAAATAAAATCAAATTAAGGGATGAGAGAGGAATATATTGAGAGAGGGAGATAGGGAGAGATAGAATGGGGTGGATTATCTCGCATAAAGGTGGCAAGAGGAAGCAGTTCTGTGGGAGGAGGGGAGAGGGCAGGTGAGGGGGGAATGAGTGAATCTTGCTCTCATCAAATTTGGCCTGAGGAGGGAATACCATACATACTCAATTGGGTATCTCACCCCACAGGAAAGAAGAGGGAAGAAGATAAAAAAAGGGGGGAATGATGGAAGGGAGAGCAGATGGGGGTGGAGGTAATCAAAAACAAACACTTTGGAAAGGGGACAGGGTCAAGGGAGAAAATTCAATAAAGGGGGATGGGTTGGGAAGGAGCAAAATATAGTTAGTCTTTCACAACATGAGTATTGTGGAAGGGTTATACATAATGATACACATGTGGCCTATGTTGAATTGCTTGACGTCTTAGGGAGGGTGGGTAGGAAGGGAAGAGGGGAGAGAATTTGGAACTCAAAGTTTTAAAAACAGATGTTCAAAAACAAAAAAAAAATTTTTGCGTGCAACTAGAAAATAAGATACACAGGCAATGGGGCGTGGAAATTTATCTTGCCCTACAAGAAAGAAAGGGAAAAAGAGATGGGAGGGGAGTGGGGTGACAGAAGAGAGGGCTGAATGGGGAACAGGGCAACCAGAATATACGTCATCTTGGAGTGGGGGGGAGGGTAGAAATGGGGAGAAAATTTGTAATTTAAACTCTTGTGAAAATCAATGCTGAAAACTAAATATGTTAAATAAATAAATTTTAAAAAAAGAAGAAAAAAATAAAATGAGCTGAAGGAGAAGGAGATAAGGACAACAAAAGGAGTTTTTCTTTGGCTCTATTGTGAGAAGAAAAGGCAGGGAGGTGACAGAGTAGATAGAGTGCTGGTCCTGAAGTCAGGAGCACTTAAGTTCAAATTCAGCCAGCTGTATGACCCTGGGCAAGTCACTTAGCCCTGTTTGGCTCTGTTTCCTCATCTATTAAAAAAACTACAAAAGGAAATTCAAACCAATCCAGTATCTTTGGCAAGAAAACCCCAAATGAGATCACAAGGAGTCAGACACCACTAATTGTGAGAAAAAAGGATGATCAGAGAAGGAATAGAATCTGTGCTTATAGTGGATGGGATGACCATAACTGACAAGAGAGAGAAAGCAGAGCTATTTATTTAATATTTAATTCTCCTTTTATTTTCTTCTGCTTTCCCAACAGAGGAAAGAGTTTTATACTACAGACAACTTAGGGGAGGAGACTAGTAGAGTTGATGCCCAGGATGGATAAGGAGACGATAGTGAAAGAGCACCAAAAGACACATTCTGTTGACACAATTGCTTTCTGGACCAGGCTTGAAGGTCCAAGTAACCAGATGGTCTTAATCTTAATGATTCTAAAACAAGCTTTGGGAATATTCCATGACTACTGTCACAGAAGTATTTCACATAATAATCTCCTCTTCAATTTCTTTATCATCAGAAATTTCTGTATCATCATCCTATCTACCCCAAGCAAAGATCTTATTCCTTTTTTAATCATCTTTTTTTCCCCTCACAATATAGTCCAATATAGCTACCAAAGGTCTGAGGCAGTATTTGAACTCAGGTCTTCCTGACCCCAGTTCCAACTCTTCATCCATTGAGCCACCTAGCTTTCATGTCCATCATCTGAGGACCAGCCTAGATAAATTCAGAGAATCTTTTTACCAGATACTTGATTACCAGGAGATTATTATTATTGTTTTTAGCCTTACATGACAACTCACGAAGATCTTCTAGTAAAGTGTAGAGTGGCTGTGATCTCTGTTGCTGGAGGGAATATTGGGACCTATAAAACCAGATACTTGAGGTCTTAAAGTAAGGACCTACAATGCCAGAAGGCCGCTGCTGACAGCCCCTTTCAGATTCTAGTAGCCATGTCAAACTATCCCCTCCAATCTTTATTTTGGTAGATATACAGAAGGAATCATTTTGAAAACCCATGCCTGATTATAGGACGGTTTTTTGCATTATTTTCTCTTTGGGGATCTTTGTCTCCACCTTAATTCTTCAGAGATCCCGTTAGTGGGTGTATCTATCTTGGTTTCCCCCAAGAGCATTCTTGTTTCTTAGTTCTTCTTCTCTGTGCAGACCCCATGGCTGATGTCACTGCTGTGTCTGCGATTAAAGATATTTCATAGATTTAGGGATGCAGGTCTAGTATTATAAATCTTGAAATATTAGTTTTTAATCTTACAATGAAAAGATATGATTTATTACCTCCTTGTATAACCCAGCAGCACTTCAACTGTTTCAGGGCCGGGTAGATTGGTCAATAATAATACTTCTCTTACCGCATTCCTAAAGCTTTGGTGGTTGGCAGAGATTGCTCATTGCAGAAACTTTTAGGAAGCAAGCTGAAGTGGAGAATTGTCAGCAGGTTACCATCACTGAGATTCCTTATATAAACTAGCAGTCACCCTCAAAGTTTCCTAATGAAGATTTATGTCTCTTTTATAATGGAGTTCATAAAGCCTTGTGAATCTCCATTTCCTAAAATCCAATTAATCAGATTCATTATGTACATGATAATCCAGTTCTTCCTAAAGTGATTTTTATTGCCCTGGCAGAGCCCCCTTTTAACTGCTTTCTGAAGTTCACTAAATTAATTTAAAATATGTATTTTCTGACACTTTATCAATGAGATTTATAAGCTTTTTTTTTTCCTTCAAAAATGGGTTTCTATGAAGTGGTTAGCTAAGGCATAACATCTAAACGATGTCATGCTTCCAACCAAAAAAACATTTAGCAATTTATTGCTAATTTTGGATAAAGTTGAAAATATCATAACTGACTTTTCTTCTTCAGTTTGGATAACAAAGTGATTAGATTAAGTCCAATCAGTTTAAATCAGTTTGGGCTAACAAAGTGATTGGCTGCTTTTAAGATCTCATCAGTTTGTATGATTGTAATGAGAATTCCATTTTCACAAAGAGTCCCGTAACAGTGCTCTGGCCATACAGAGTACAAAATCTAGTTCTTGAGGATAGCAAATAACTGGCTGGACTGACTTCTTTGATTTTGCATACTGCTGTCTTGGGATCTTGTAGACAAGCTCAAGTGAATTATTCAAGGTTACAAGGAATCAGTGATGGATTTCAAATATAATGACTCATTCATTCATGCATTCATTCAAGAAGCATTTATTATGAACTTACTGGGTGCCCAGTGTGCTCTCAGGTGCTGTGGGGAATGTAAAAGAAGGAGAAGAAACGATCCCAGATTTCAAGGGGCTTATAGCCTCACTGCAAAGAAAAAATACACAGTATAAACAGCTCAAGAGCAATTCTGAGGCTATCTATAAGGAAATGTGGAGTGAGGGCCAGTCCTTATAAGCGAATGTTAAAACTTGCAGATTTTTTCCTGTGTTTACTCAATGTTTCCAAATGGAAGTGATGTTTTATTGACCCAATAGAGGCCAATAGCTCAACTTCTGGTCTATATTGTCAGGCCTCTAATCTAATTCTTGGCTGTCTAGGACCATCTACCCTCCAGCCATAATCATTCTCATCCTCATTTTTCTTCCAGCTGAACCTTAGACTATAACTCTTAGATAACCTGACTCTGAAAAGTCATCTTTTGCCTTACCTTGACAAGCCTAGGCCTTCTTAACATTTCTTGACTATTTCCTTACTATTTTCCCCATCCCACACACCTGTTTTCTGCTACCATCCCCTTTCCCATCATCCTTGAAGTGCTGTCTTCCATCATTAGAACATAAGTGCCTCAAAGGCAGGAACTGTCTTTTTAGCTTGTATTTATATTCCTAACACTTAGCACAGTGTTTGGCACATAGTAAGTACTTAAGAAATGCTCTATCTATCCATCTATCTATATCTCTATATCTCTATCTATTTTTCTATTTATCTATCTATCCTTATTTCCTCTTAGGTACCATGCCTTCCATTTGGGCAGCTGCCACCAAATGAAATGTTAATGCCTTGACTATCTTTCCCTTGATACCATTAGGGGAATCTTCAGCAAGGTGGTTGATTCATACAGGCTGCTTCAGAATAACAACTAAGTTCAAAGTACAGAAGTGAAGGCATTATGGCAGGTCCACGGGGGAAATACTTCTGTGTAAGGAAGCCCTCCTCAGGCTCCTCAAATTACATTACAGATAGGCTCTACCAGAGGGCAAACCTAGGTGGAAATTTAAAGGGAGGGGGGAATTTTAGTTCAATATGAGAAAGAACATTCTAACCATGAGGATTGTCCAGAAATAGAATGGGCTTCCCTGAAAAGTTTGTGAGTTCCGTATCCATGGAAAACTTCCCAGGAGCTTGTAAAAAGTATCTATCAGGGTAGACAGTTGGACTCACCAACTTTTCACGTCTCTTTCAACTCTAAGACGCTATGACTCTGTGATTCCTCAGTGCTAATCCATTTGATTTTTTTAAACCACTTTAATGCAGATGAAATGATGATTTATTTCTTATTGTTACAGGCAAAAACCTGTCAACTTACTGGAATCTTTATCCTTAAAAAGCAGATAGATTTAGAGGCAGCAATGCACATTTTGTTCTGTGATGGTCTTTATGCAACATCTATCACTGTGGCGTAATAATTAACTGGGCTCCTTTCTGCTTTGGTGTGATTATTCATATAAATAAGAAGGTAATTGATGAAAGACACTAAAATGAAAAAAAAGTACCCCTTGCCATCCTTTAGCTAAGAGGATATAGGCAGTAGGCTTCATTTTCTGTGACCCATTAGCTTCAAATATAAAAATAGATTTTGAAGACAGTTTTAAAGAAAGACAAACCATCTAGGGGCAAAAAATGAAGATAAATTTTGATCTGGTGACAATTTTTTTAGAATTCCAACTATTAAGTGGCTTATATTAGCACTACATAAAAAACTACTTTACATATATATTACCACATATATTCTCCCTATATATTACTTACAAGAGTCTATTTTGGGTGGGTGGGGGAGTCTATATATCCATGTTTTCATCAGTTTAGGGAACTCCTAGTATGTGAACTCCCTGGATTGGTGCAGATAGGCCATTCATCTCTTACTTAGAATCTAGAGAGATTCCTGGGAGCCCTAAGAGATTAAATGACTGGCCAGAGGTCAAAGACCCAATATGTATTAGAGGTGCGGCTTGAATTCAGGTCCACTCAAGTTTCCCCAAATGCACCTGCAGCTATAGGAGCAGTCAATAAAATGTGCAAAGCCTATAAGCTTTCATTTTCTGTTCAGAGAAAACTGGCCCTCTAGCCACTATGGTACACTGCCTCTCTCAGTCCTGTTACTTGCTATATATCTATATAGTAACATTATAAAGGCACCTAAAAATCTCTTTTTAAGATATTTTTTAAAAGACTATAAATTTACAGTTAGAAGGAGCCATGGACATATGTAGTCCAACCCCCTCATTTTTACAATTGAGGAAATAGAGGCCCAACAAAGTTAAATGGTCTGCTCACCATTTTATAAGAGGTAAACAGAAGAAAGAGTCAAATCCAGGTCCACTGACTCCCAATCCACTGTTCTTTCCCCTGAGGTAGGTTATAAAAGAACAGAAAAGATTACAGATGATGTTACATCTGTAATGTAAAATAAAATAAGCAAAAACAAACAAAAATGGCAACCGCGAATGATTGATTGATTGATACTATCTACTTTTGCACCTTTATATGCACACCAAGGGCCTCGTTAATAAAATTATCAGAAGGGAACAGGCAGACTTTCACAGATGAGTCTCAATAGAACACTACATCTTCGCTATCGTACATATGACTGATAGGTACAGAGAAAACTAGATACAGCTATGTATGTTATTTGTCAATTTAAAAAAAAATGACTCAGTAGATAGAGCACAGCCTTAAAAGGTCTCCTTCAATGAAATGCCTCCTGCAAGCTTATATAGGGTTCCTTTGTAACTGTGACCACAGAGATAATTGATAACTATTCAATGACCTTCTGATTATCAATATAAAGCAAGCAATAAAATAGGGATGTGCTCACCAAAGTTGTTCACCATGATCACGGAAGGAGGATCCCTTTTAGATTTTGGGTTTCCCCAATGATTCTTTTTGCAGATAATATTATACCGATTGCATGAAACCCCAGAATGTTACAATGAGGTCTGCAGCCATTAAAATAGATCAGCCTACTTATACCTCCAAAGAAACAACCAAGAGCATGAAGAATTCATGTGGCCCATATTTTACATGCAGTTGGACAGGCAGCCCACTAAGTTAATCCATTAGTATCTACTTCTTGGATAGGCACTGAAGATAAGCCATGAACAGAACTTAGAAATCAATGAGAGGAAAAGAATGGGTTGGATGGCATTTAGAAAATTGTGCTGTGCTTTGACAGTCTCCAAGCAGCTCTCGGTTGCCAGAGTATAACACCAATGTTCTCCCTATGATGCTATATGGCTGCCAACCAAGGAACACTACATTCTCAGGAGAATCGAAGCTGGTAATTTGCTCAATCAATGACAGAGCAGTTATTAAATGCCTACTATGTACCAGATACTAGGCTTACAAAGACAAAAATGTGACAGTACCTGCCTTCAAGGAGTTTATATTCCAGAAGAACAGAACAGTAGTGGAAAGTTCATGGTACAGTAGGTATACATAAGCTGCAGCACCTTACCAATGAAGACTTTCATGAAAGTGACATAAAAGATATGTGCAAGGACATGTGTATCTGTATAAAGATATGGACTAGTCACATAGCAAGAGCTGGGGGAAAAATAGAGAGGTAACACAAGTACTACCATAGCACCCACAAGCTATGAAAAGACACAGAATAACTCCAATGGGCTGAGTAGATTCTGTTTGGATGTGGGTTGATCTACAGGGCTTTGGAGGCCTGTTCCAGTTATAAGAATTTGCAATCCTATAGTTCTGAGATTTGTGGAAAGACATGGACAAGATTTACACAGAATGAGAAGTGATGTTTGAATTATAAATTGCACTACTGGAAAGAAAGTATTCCTGCCCTAAGATCAGTGAAAGGTAATGTTATATAAGCACTGGAGCAGCTGCAGTAAGGACCTGGGTTCAAACATACATGAGACACTTACTTATGTGACCATGTGCTTATGCCTCCACTTTCTTATTTATAGAATGAGATTATTATATCTGTAGTATCTACTTAACTGATTTGCTGTGAAGATGAAATGAGATGATGTATTTAAAGTGCTTTAAAAACCTTAAAATATTATGTAAATGCCAGCTATATTGTATGATTATGAATCTATCATAGTGCTAAAATATTAGTTCTACAGCTTCAGCTGCCTGCAGTTGCCGTGACCTCTCAATACACTAATGTCTCAGGTACTGTACTTCATTGTATAATAGTTAGTGTCCTTCAGCACATACAGGAATTGCAAATATGTATAATATGTACGATCTAATTGACTATCATGGAACATGAGGGTCTGAGGACCAGAACTATGCATAGATGGAGAAGGGAGAAGCCTGCTTGCTATGGTTTGAAGATGATTAAAAATTTTTCCTAAACAAAGTTTCAAATATACTTGCTTGCTCAGAAGACTTAGATGCTAAGCCCAACTCTCCTACTACCTGGCTGTATGACTGGGGGAAAGAGGTAACGTCTTTGGGCCTCAGTTTCCTCATTTGTAAAGTGATATGGGGTGAAATAGATAATGTCTGAGGTCCTTTCAGTCTTGAACACAATCCTAAGCATTGCCATAAGTGAATGAATAAATGAAAAGCAGTGATCAAGTGTTACCATGTTCCAGAAATTGTACTAATTAGCACTGTATACATATATGTATGTATATATTTATCTGTATATACATTTACACATATACATATAGTACTAATTAGTAATATATATACATATATGTGTATATATATATATATAGTGCATATGTTAGGTATGCATATACACAAGCAAGACAGTCTCTGACTTCAGGGGATTAAATTTCAAAGGGGAATACCATACACATAGCAGAGGGATAGCCAGGAAGGTGTATTTTGGCTTGGGAAGTTACAGGGATGGTTAGAGGAGACACAGGGGAGCAAATTGGCATGCTCTTTCCAGAAATAAATGTAGTATTGGTTCCATTACTATTCCCAGAGCAAAAGGTAGAAAGAAGAGTGGAGGATGGAGTGTACACATGTGATGATAGGGTAGATGGCAAGAAGATAACTAGCGTAGGCAGCTGGAGGGGATATGAAGCATGGCCTGGTCAGGGATTCACTAGAGATAGTGGACTACATGAATTTGCACTCACTTGTTCCACCAATCAGGACAGCTGGGCCCCAAGGAAGAAGTATGGAAACTTAGTGGATTAACTGCCCCAGGGCATAATCTCTGGATATCCAATGGTTCCGAAGGCTGAACAGTTAGGAATTTTGCAGATGAAGAAATGGAGGCACAGAAAAGTTGTGACTTTCCCAATATCACACGTCAAGTAAATGTCTGAGGCAGGATTTAAACCCAGATCCTTCTAATTCCAAGTCCAATGTCCTATCGGTCATGCTACCTCTCCAACAGATTCTTCCCCAGATAATTTGTTTCATAGATTTAGAACTGGAAAGTCATCTAGACCAACTTCTACATTTTGAAGATAAGGAAACAAGTAAAATTAATTAATTTTCATAAGGTAGAGCAAGTGGCAAAGCCTGGACTTGAACTCAGGTCCTCTGACTCCAAACTCAGCTGTTTTTTTTTTTTTTTCTATTGGCTCATGTGGATAATGCTGGATGGGTTGTAGAGGATTGTTAAGGAACAAAGATAGTGACCAAGGACCTGAGGTGGTGGTAAGTGAGTGGGCTTGGACAGTAGAAGAAAGTAGGGGCTAAGGGACAGGATTAGTTGTTGTATACCTTTACTAAAATAACAACAACAGCAGGTTTCAGCATCAAGGGGAGATAGAGAGAAAGTCCACAGAGGTATGAGTCCTATCCTTGGGAAATAAAGCTACTTCTCACTTGGATTAAAGTCTAGAAAATCTGTAAGAATTTGAGAAACTGGGAACAAGAAGAAATGAGTACCGTGTGACAAATTGTTTTTATTCCATCCCATATCCTCAACCTCTCTGCCCTTCCCTCTCCACATGAACTTTCCTTATCTCTATTGTTCATGTCTGAGTGTATGAGGTCATTTGGATAAGAACTTAATGTTATCACTGAGATATCTATGTAGGTAACTGTAATATATCTAATTATTACTAGTTAACTCTTACTGAATAAACAGGAAAGAAGAGGAGCCTCTAGGCTTCAAGGAAGACATAGGAATCCCAGAAAGCAAAGAGAGTCCATGTGGATAGAAAGCTGGTCTTGGAACCAGGAAGATCTAAGCTACAGCGTGGCCTCTGGGACATCTACACCTAGATTCTATGTGTTTGAGCGACTCTCTTTAAGGTGCTGACTTGCATTTGGTAGCCAGGGCTTTTTATTGGGAGTTCCCTCTAACAGTTATATCACAAGACCAGACTCTATCATTTTTCCAGAAAGCAAAAAGTCAAAAGAAAACCCAAGCTTCCTGGTAAAAGAAAAAGAAAATCAAAGAAAAAGTCATTAATTTAGTGGAAGTTGAATAGAGACCATCTACTTAGACACCATAAGAAGTGCCCCTATACCCAAGAGAGTGATTGGAACCAGAGGCCCCTAATACCTGCAATTTCTTCAGTTAGAGGAATTCTGGAGGAGTATAATATAGCCCAAGCTTCCTGGTAAAAGAAAAAGAAAATCAAAGAAAAAGTCATTAATTTAGTGGAAGTTGAATAGAGACCATCTACTTAGACACCATAAGAAGTGCCCCTATACCCAAGAGAGTGATTGGAACCAGAGGCCCCTAATACCTGCAATTTCTTCAGTTAGAGGAATTCTGGAGGAGTATAATATAGCCCCCAGGGTGGGAGCAGACTGGAACCAGTGATAGAATATAAACTTCTCAGAGAGGTCGAGAGAGAAGGACCCAGGGAGGGAAAAGACTAGACTCAAGATGCACAGACTAGCAAGGAGACCTCTACTTAGACATCCTCTAAACTGGAAAAAAGTTGATTCCATAGCTACACTAAGTACCTGTGATTGCCCATCTACATATCATCTGTACCTGTATCGCATATGTTGTAAGTAGCTTCTATTGCACTCAACAAGACCAACTTGAAAGTATGTTGCTATCAATCCATATAAAAAAGTGTACAGGAAAAAAGAAGTCTGTTTCCTAAAACGGCAAAAAGATTTTAGAAGGCTAGTATATTAGGAGTGCAATATGAGTGAATAGTGTGATATGGCATCCAAAAAAAATCATAATTAAAGCTAATGCAGTCTTTGGCTCAGAGGAATGGTGTCCAGAACAATGGAGGTGACAGTTCAGTTGAACTTTACCCACTTTAGACACTATCTTGTGTTCAGTTATCAGTGCCACATTTTAGAGAAGACATTAATAAATTGAAGAGAGTGACCAAGATGGCAAAAAGGCATATCATGCCATGCATCATTTGAAGGAAATGAAGGCTTTTAACTAGATAGTCTCTTAGGTAACTTCCAGCTCTAGATCTAAGATCCTATTGTACTGGGGACAGACACATACATACACAGCATACCTCTGACAATATCTCCCCATGTAGAGGTTGGGGCAAGTAGAGAAACTTCTTCCAGAAGAGTTGTAATGATGTATAATGGCAGTGCCTTGGAGAGACATTGGAGCATGAATAGGCAGTCTTTAACTGGCTCCAGTCATGTTAACTGTGTGGTGGAGAATAGTCTCCGTGACCAACTACAGTTGCAAAACTGGAACTGGGTAGTGTCTTCATAAGTTCTCATAAGTCTTCATAAGTCAGCCTTTGCTATTCTCTTTGGTTTCTCTCTGTTAATTGCATTCTTTTGCTGATGGTCCAATGAATGGTAATGCTATATAGAACAAAGACCTCAGGCTTTCTTCCCTCTGAGGATGACATATGGCCCTATGAAAACACACTTTGGTCCTTTTGACACACCACTTGTTATCTTCTGTTTTAAGAGAAGGAGGTTAATCTGGTGGGTGCAGTCTTGTGAGTTGTAAGAGGTCAGGAGAGTAAGCCTCTAGGATTCTGGGAACCTGAGCCCATATTAGGTTGTTTAGCCAGTCCAGTATCACTTCAAGAAGTGACCTTTGAGAATGACCTTCTCGACCTAGCCCATCATTAGCTGAAATAAAGAGACTGATCCAGCAGTCATGCTGCATTTGGACATGAACTTGGGGAAGCCAATGCTAGGTAGAAAATGTGATAAGAGTAAGCCCCCACTCCCCTGAGATCAAGTTAGTGTCCCTGAGGTGGGGAGAAAATGTTTATACTTTTGTTCTAGTTATCTCTTTGAAATAAATATTCTTTTGTAAAAGTTAGCTGATGTCAAATAGGTAAATGGAGGGGCAGCTAAGTGGCACAGTAGATAGCACACTGGGCTTGGAATCAGGAAAACTCATCTTCATGAGTTCAAATCCAGCCTCAGACACTAGCTTTGTGAACTGGGAAATTCATTTAATCCCATTTTGTCTTATTTCTTCATCTATAAAGTGAGCTGGATAAGGAAATGGCAAACCACTACAATATCTTTGCCAAGAAAACCCCAAGTGGGGTAATGAAGAATCAGACATGATTAAAATGACTCAGTAGCAACAAAGGTAAATGGAATTGAGGTACTAGTTGCCTAATAGTGAGGAGGACACAACTTGGAGGGGGCTTGGGCCAATGGCATTAGAGAAGAGACTCCCAAACCTCTCAGGGTACCTCTGGAATCCTGAGAGGAAAATAAAATTTCCTGGCTCTGAGATAACGGACCAGAGCACTCTCACTTCATGATGATTTTATCATCATGAGAAGACTTTAAGAGAGACATTTTAGCTGTCTTCATGAATTTAAAGAGCTTTCCAGTGAAGGTGGGATCAGGTTTGTGCTGTTTGTCTAAGAGTTCAGAATGAGCAGCAGAGCAGTGGGGGAGAGAGAGAGTTGCCAAGGGGCAGATTTAAACTAGAAGTACTGAGACACCTAACAATTAGAATTATTCCCCCTCACTTGAGACCTTGCAGAAAAGTCTAGATGACTTTGAGCATGTCGTACCAGGGATTTCTGAACCAAGGGTTGGCCTCAGTGGCTTCTGTAGTCCCTTTCCATTCCGAGATTCTGTGAGACTCCTTAGTGGTAGTGGAGATAGGGAGCTGGGTATGTCTTAATAGGGCAAGTGACCCCTGAAGGAAAGAAAAAGTAATCACAAAATAGTGATTGAAAGAGAAAGACAAATGAATCAAGTTCAGGCTGAAACATGAAGCATATCCTGATGGAAAGACGAGAAAACCAGAAATGAGGCTGTATTTACACCAGTAAGCCTTGAGAAACAGTTTCCATTTTATTTCTTGGTTATTTGGGGATTTGCTTGTGGCTTATGTGGTTTACAATGTGCTTTTTTGTAGGAGAATGGGAGGGAGGCTCTATTTTGCTGAAACTCCTTAGGCAATTTTGTTGAAAGTGAACACCTTAAAAGACTAAGAAATTATAGCATTCATTTATCCATTTTCCTTATCATGAATGCACAACAGAATGTGGCTAGGCTGGCTAGATAAAACATACTATGTGGTTCTTCTCCCTATAAAGTTACAATAAGAGAAGAAATTGGGTGCTGTTTGTGGCTACATTATATAATTGTATGAATGATATTTGATGCATTAGAAACAGTTTCCTGATAAATCATAAAATTTAATTCCAAGAGCAATTCTTTCACTAAGTCTTTATTTCAACTCTACTAGAGGCAAAAAAAATTCTTTTAAAGTTGGGGATTCTAGACATCAAGCTTTATGATATCACTTTTCAACGTCAAAGTCTGAATAGCAAAGTGATAAATGAATACATTCATCATAGTGTATCCTGGGAGGTACCACAACAGGGTACCCTAGCATATTAGATGATGGTTATTTTCCAGTATATCGTCGGTCATGGGGCAGAAATCTCTATCAACCACTTCTGGTAATTGTAGAATATCCCCAAACACATACTTGAGCTTTAGAAATGTTTCTAAGTGCACAGGAATGGACAGATGATAGGATCCCACTCTTAAAGGGTACTTATACAAGTGGTCCATTTTGTATTGAAATCAGTCTTGGCAAATGAGAATCTTAGTTGTCTCATTAGCTTTAGTGTTGCCAAGTGGTCCAGGTGAAGAAAGGAGAGCACCTAGTTTCCTAGCACAAATTCTGTTCATCTGAGGCTTTGGGAGGTACTTAATAGAACAATCTTGATTCATTGCAATGAACACTGCAATGAGAAACAATGTCCTATTAGGCTAGTATCCTTAGGACTGTTGGTGTAAATGTTTGATAACCTAGCTCTCTGAGGGGGAGAAAGGTACCCATGACAACTTTTTAAGTTTAATCTGCACCATAAACAATTTTTCCATCACTTTCTTAATTCTAGACATTCAACAAAACAATAAATCAAGCCCTGACTTTTGGGTTTGCAGATTTCCAATGTGTACATGGTCACACTAAAAATTTAATAATCCATTCTTATGAGCTGGTGTTCCGGCATGCTCCTGTTTAGGGGGTACACCAAAATGTCACTGCTTGTTGTAACATGCCATCCCTTTTTCTTGAAAATTATCCCAACATTCTGTTAGCCACAAAAACATACAACATATGTTCAATTTGAGAAAAAAGAGAGTTTCGATAAATGGAGAACTCTCTAGCAATTCCTGCTAACCACAAGTGGTGTTTACTTGACTTTCCTAGCTGCATATTATCACATAACCCAGGGCATATCTCTTTGTTGTCACTCTCTCCTGCAGAGGTGTTCATCCTTCCAGTAGCATCTAGATGATGCTTCAGAAATTTTGAATTTCCACATTAAAATATCCTTGAGGGTTTATTTTCTTTTTAGTGATGGTAGCTTTCATGATTCAGTTAGGTATCCTGAAACTCAGCAACTCATTAAGGGCAGTTCCTGTGTCAAGAATGAACACATGATGTGTTTTTTCCTCTATGGCCTACGGTGACATGAGAGTGACTTTAATTGTAGCACTACAGAGGGGTAGAAAGACCAAGAAGAAAGCTTGAAAGGCAATAAGAAATTGCACTCAATCAGAAGTCAGGAGACGGGTTCTAGCCCTAGCTTTGTCATTAGTTGCATGACTTTTAGATATATGACTTCTTTGGGCTTTGATTTCCTCATCTATACCACAGGGGAGTTGGACTATTAGGCTGGACTAGCGAATCACATTTATTAGACTCTCCACCTCTAAAATTCTGTCATCTGTGATTGAGAACTGGCTTTCATAGATCACAGTCTGAGAAGTAGCCCAGCAATTTTCATTGGGATGTTGATAAAACCTATTCAACTTTCACTGTTTAAAAGGGTATTCTATAGGGGCCCCTACTGTCTATCCAGGGAATATTTGAATTGCTGAGGTGGAGGCAGTAGCAGGTAAGCCAAGATCCCCATTTAAGGTATATACAAAGCCATTTGGGAGCTAGATACATCCAAAAAGAGTTGGCTATCTTGACACATAGACTATCAGAGCTGGAAGAGACCTTGGGGAGCACTTAGTCCAACCCCCTCATGTTCCCACTTAGAAGATGGAGTTGGAAAATTGTTTAACTGCCCATTTTACACATGCTCATTTTCCTGGGACAGATAGTCCTAGGCTTTAGAACAACGTGAAGTGGCCTGATGATGCCTATTAAGAGCAGAACAGAAGATCACACTGAAGAGCCTTTCCATATTTTAAGGAATAATTTTGCTTTTCAAGCTGCAAAATACTCTCAGTTTATCTGCCTTAACCCTGTGATGTGCTCTTCTGCTACTGAAATGGTCTCATCTTTTTTTCCTCATATTGACTGCTTTAGCCAGCAAGATTATTGAACTGATTAAATTGATGTACTATTGAGAGCTCAATTTACGTGTTTTCTCAAGCAAATATTTTTGCTACCTAATGTTCACTGTTTTTGTTGAATGCTTTCTGCTACCTAGTAAAGTATTCACATCTGAGTCTTGATCCATTCACTTAAAAATAGGAAGAAAGAAAGAAAATAGCTATTTTTACAAAGGGTTTAGAAAATTAAATGTTTACTTGGAACTCCCCAGAAAGCAATAACATTACATTAGATTCACAAAATAAATAACAGGCATATATTTTACCTTTCCAATGATCAGTTCTATGACATTTGCTGTATTTATTAACTGTCTTGAATTGCCTATATTTATTTTTTTAATTTTTATTTTTAATAAATCTGGAGACCTGTATCCTCAAAGGAAGAGTCATTCTTCTTCTTTTTGAATACTAATCTTTTCATCTGTTCTCAGAATTCCATCCCTTCCTACCTCCTGAGGTATTGTGGTTAACATATCCCCTCCTCCAACAGCTTTACTCTCTATCTTTCCATTTTTAATTTTTTAAATTTTTTTTGGAGGGGGGAAGGCAGGGCAATTGAGGCTAAGTAACTTGCCTGAGGTCATACTGTCTTTCCATTTTTATAGTTAGACACATATAGGTGAATCTTGTCTTCATTCCTGCTCTTCTCTTTGCCTAGAATTCCTACCATACATTCCCCCAAAAACTCTGTTATTCAAAATTCTACACGTCCTGCAAGTCCCATGAAGTCCTCTGTGACTAACTCCTTTTTGAAACATTTTTTTCTTCTTAAAATTTCTACAGTAATTCAATCCAATACAACAAATATTTCTGAAGTACCTACTAAGCACATGACACTGCACTAGACTCTGAGGATAGAAGGACAAGACCAAAAAAAAAATGTTCCAGTTTTCCAAGATTTTATAGTCTCTGACATGTAACTAGAAACTTGGTTATATTTTGGTTTCTATCACCCACTAGCTGTTTCTTATCTCTTTTCTCTCCAGACAGATTGCAAACTTGTTAAAGAAAGAAACCATATCATTTGTTCATTTGGAGTCCTATATCCACAAGCATGGTGAATATGCCAGTCAGTTGGGGGAGGAGGGTTCTATCTTAGTTCTGCTTGTCCCAAAGTGAAGCTGGTATTTCATATCACTCTGAGTTAGATGACAGACTTTGAGTTACGATATCACAAGGATGCCAACCTGCTGGTGGGTCCAGTAACATAAGCAAAACCCGTAGGAACTCACTCCCCTCAGCAACCTAGCATGGTTCCACAGTAGGACCTTACACCATAAGGGTGATGGGCAAAACAACCCCACTCTGACCCAGTGACCATTTGATTCTCAGTGCCTTGAAGGCAAGAAGACACTGTGTCTTATTTTATCAACATAACTGATAGCTGAATCCAATGTGATAGGTGAACCTGGGTTATAGAAGATGATTTCAGCAGAGCACAAGCTTTGGCAGAGTCATAAGTATTTATAAAGTTGTTGTTATTGTTCAGTCATTTCAGTTTTGTCTGACTCTTTGTGACCCCATTTGGTGTTTTCTTGGCAAAGATACTAGAGTGGTTTGCCACTTCCTTCTCCAGCTGTTTACAAAATGGGTCAGGTATTCAAGCAAACCCTGGAGGAGCGTTTCCATTGTCCTTTCCTCTTAGAACAAGGGCCCATGGGATTGTTCCCAGACTGTGCTTGTATACTGTAATGTATACCTATGAGCAGGTCCTACCAAGATGGAAAGTGATCTAAAAAAATTTTTTAATATACCAACTCATGAAACCATCTATTAAAGTTTATTAGTTTGAAGTTTAAAGGGTGGAGAGGTGAGAATCTCCCTTGATAGAAAGACTATATGAAATCACAGGATCCCCCTGGGATATACCATGGTGCCTTAAACAGTAAGTGCTAATAAATTTTTGTTCATTTACTTGAAAGCCATTGACTCTGAGATGACTACATGAACCTAATATAACAAAGCAAGGAGGGGCATGGCTTTATGGGTGGTGTCTTTTGGATACTGGGAGCACCCCAGACAATTACACACTTGCAAGCACAGTCATTACCTACTACCACTACACTGGACAACTTTAGTGACCCGAGGAACCAGATATGCAGGGATCACAATCAGAGATGGGTAGGACTGATCTGCCTTTTCTCATAATGCTTGCTGTCAGACAAATGGGCACGTGCCCATTAGGCTTCTCTATAGGCAGAGATCCCCTTCTGGCGGTGCACCTCCACAATGCTCACTGCTGACAGTGATGGCTGTGTGGGTGATCCCTCCATTTCCACAGCTGCCGGGTGATTGCTGGAGTTTCAAGGCAGGAACCCCCAGGGCCCCAGCTGTGCCATCAACATCATTCCTTGTACTGCATCACTGCCCAAGGCACTGTTAGTATATCTTTTTATTCATGTCCAATTCTTCAGGTAATTATAAGCACAAAGGTACTTAATAAATGTGTGTTGAAAAATGCCACTGTGTTTCTACTTGAAAGGAAAAATGTGTAATAAAATGAAAAGATAGCACCATCTCTTTCTCCTTACTGTTCAAAATCTACTATACTCTGGTGATTTTTCACCTTAACTACAGTGATCTCTTTATTTCTTACAGAGCTAGGCACAGTAGTCAGCTCTCAATAAATACATGTTGAATTGAATTAAATTTTCAGCTCCTTTTCTCCTACGTCTCCAAGTGACAGGAACATTTCTCCTACCTCTCATAGAAAGTTTACTGTGTTAAGAATGTTGGGCTGGCATTTAGGAGAAGGCTTTGAATCCTGACTTTGACACTTCCTTGTTCTGTGACCATGAACAAGCCGCTTCAACTTACCCAGATGCAGATTTCTTATCTATTTAAAAAGGTGGGGGGGGGGGAGCCATAATGATATGTGTACGGCATCATTTCCCTCCCAGTATTATCATGAGGAAAGTGCTTTATAGACCTTAAAGCATTATACAAACAAATTATTAATAATATTCTCTGAATCTCTGCAGTATTTTCTTCTAACTTTTGGGGAAAAAGAGCTTCTTTCATCACTTGTTACTCCGTGATTGTTCTATCTCCCATAGAATCATGAAATTTCAGGTCTGAAAGTGACCATCTAGCCTGACTTATACCTGAAAAAAATTGTCCTCTGTGACATACCCAATGAGTAGTCATCCAGTTTTTGTTTGGATATGTTTACTGAGGGGAACTCAACACCTTGAAAGGCAGCCCATTCTACTTTAGGGTAGCTATTATATCTAGGAAGTTATTCCTTAAATCAAATATATATTATCTCCTTTGCAACTTGTCCTGGGGGTCCAAGAGTAAGTCAATTCCTCTCCCACATGACAGTCCTTTCACTACTTGAAGACCTGTCCCCCTCCTCCAAGTCTTTCCTTCTCCAAAATAAATGCCCCCAAGTTATCCATTTCTTCAGCCTTCGCATAGCATGAACTCAAGATGTGTTTCCAGCTTATAGAAAGCCTTCCTATATGGTGCCCAGAACTGAAAAACCTCAGCCTCATTTCTTTTTTATCTCTACCAACTCGTTGATACTTTGCTGAAAGTTCCTCTGTTCTTTTAGTTCCATGACTCACTTGTTCTTCTTCCTGTCTTTGTTATTCCATGCACTTGAGACCACTTTCTCATTAGCATAAGACTGAGCATTTTTGCCTGTCAGACTTCTTATAAAACCCATCTTGGTCCTTGAAATTTAATAGCGGTAATATTCACATCATGCTGATTGTTCATGGCATCACAGTTCTAAATTGTGGGCACTTTGAGATGGTTAAATTGATGCCCATTTGTTCAATGTACCCTCTTGAGATTGGGTAGTTCTATATGAACTTTAAAATGACAGATTAAATTTCAGATGAAGTCCTTGAGGTTTTAATGGTAATACCAAAAGTTTAGTGTCTTCTTAAGTTTTTCCATTCCCAATTTTTTCTCCCTGAATCCACCTAAAATGCTACCAGTCATAAGAATATGGGACTATCTAGCTGTTTTCAGCTTTGGCATTCCTAACATTAAATTTTCCAGTTATTAATTTCCTTATTGCCACTTTTTGCCCCATATGTTAAAGTTCACCATTTGGAACTCTACAAGTTGATTTTAGCAGTCAAAGAACTTAGGTACTAATAGGATCCTGGTGGGGAAATCCTACTGAGAGGTATAAACTACCATTTCTCAGACTCCTCCTTATGCCCCGATTCCCTCCATCCCAACCTTAACCAGTTACTGTTGACAGCCCATCCTTTAAGTCTCAGATTGAATGCCACTTCTTCCATGAAGCTTTCCCAGCTTTCTACTTCTAAAAGGGATTTTTCCTTCATTGAGTTTCATAGTTCTTTGTGGTACAATGTAAAGAGCTCTAGATTTAGGGAACCTAGGTCCAAATTCTGGCTCTGCTATATACTGATTATGTTCCCTTCCAACCTCATCATTCAACTGAAATCTTTTCCAAAGTTACAAATCATCTCTTAATTGGCATATTTAAAGCTCTTTTTTTCAGTCCTCCTCCTTCTTGACTCTCTGCAACTTGACACTGTCAACTACTCTCTTCTCCTAGAGCTTGGGTTCTTAACCTTTCTTTAGGGTCATGGACCCCTTTGGCAGTATAGATACCTTCTCAGAATAATATTTTTAAATACATAAAATCAAATACGTAGGATTACAAAGGAAACCAGTTATATTGAAATAAAGATGTAATTTTCTTCAACAAATTTCATGACCCTCTTGAATACTATTCATGGACCTCTGGCTAAGCACCCTTGTCTTAGGTACTTTCTCCTCTCTAGGCTTTGTGATGATGCAATCTCTTGGTTCTCCTATTTGTCTCACTTTGCCTCAGTTTCCTTTGATGATACTTCATTCAAGTCTACCATGTCACACAGATCAACTATAAGTATTGCTCAAAGGGGAGCTAAGTGATACAGTGAGTAGAGCTCCAGCGCTGGAGTCAGGAGGACCTGAGTTCAAATCCAACCTCAGACACTTGACACACTTACAAGCTGTGTGACCTTGGGCAAGTCACTTAATCCCAATTGCCCTGCATTCCCCCCTCCAAAAAAAAGTATTGCTCAAGGCTCTATCCTGGATCCTCTTCTCCTTTTTCTCTATATTATCTTAGTTGATCATCTCATCAATTGTCATGTGTTCAATGGTGATCTCTAGACAGATGAGTCCCTAATTTCTCCTCTGAGCTCTAGTCCCTCACCACAAACTGCACATTAAATGTAGTGAACTAAATGTTCCATAGTCATTTCAAACTTAAAGTGTTCAAAATGGAACTCATTCTCTTTATCTCCAAGCTCTCCCTACTTCAAAACTATCTGATTACTTTTGAGGAAACCACCATGCTTCCAGTTATCCAACTTCACAACTGCACTGTCATCCTCAACTCTTCGCTAGCATTATTGGTAGGTCTAATTTGTTGTCAGATCTTGTCATTTCTACTTTAATAGTAACTCCTGTATAGGTTACCTTCTCTCCACTCCCACAACCACCATCCTAGTTCAGACTCTCATCATCTCTTGCCTAAATTATTGCAGTAGCATTTAGTTAGTCTCTCTCATTCAAGTCTCTCCCTACTTCAATATATCTTTCCATTCATCTGCTAAAGTGATTTTCCTAAAGAGAGGTTTAAACATGTCGCTTCTTACTCTATAAATTCCCATGGCTCCCTATTATCTCCAAGACCAAATTCAAAGTCCTCTTTTTACAATTTGGACCCTTCTTACCTTTTTAAAAAATATTCTTACACTTTACTCTCCTCCACATACTCTACAATCCTGCTACATTGACCTATTTGCTGTTTTCTACATTATTTCCACATATAGCATTCCATTTCCCGTCTCTATACTTTTGTAATGGTTGTCTTCCAATCCCAGAATGCACTTCCTTCCTGGCTCCACCTTTCTTAAAGACCCAGTTCAAATGTCAGCTTCTATATGAGGTCTTCCTTGGTCTTACCAGTTGTTAAAAACCTTACCCTCTAAAATTACTATCTACTCTGTGTATATTTTGTCTACCTATTTTTGTATGTTGTCTTCCACATTAGAATGTTATCTCCTTGAGGGCAGGAAATTTTCATTTATTTGTCCATTTATCCATTTATTTATTTATTCATTTATTTACTCATTTGTTTGTTTGTTTGTTCATGTTTTTGGTTGTTTGTTCATCTATCTGGCTGGCTATCTAGCTATTTATTTTGCCTTTCTTTGAACCCCTGGGCTTAACACAGTGCCTGGAATAGATTAAGTGCTTAATAAATTCTTATGATTGACTCACATAAATTTTCAGGGTCTTAGTTCCCTTATTTATAAACTTAGGGGGCTGGACTAGATGAACCCTAAGTTCTTACATAGCTATACATTTATATTTAAATATGTACATGTTTTATTCCTTCTTACTTGATTATAAGCTCCTTGAAGGAGGTAAGACACTAGTATTACAAGGTAATTGAATTTAGAGCTCAAAAGGCCTTAGGTAGAGATCATCTTATCCAGTCTCTTCATTTGATAGATGAGAAAACTGAGGCTTAGGTCTGTGAAATAACTTGCTCAAGGTCACACTGATGGAAAGGAGCACAAGTAAAATTGGAACCCTGGTCTTCTGGCTCCAAATCTGTCTCTGCACCAGAATATGTTGCTTGTGGATTGTTCATAATAGCTTCTTAACCAGAAACACTGAGGGTACAAAGAAAGGCAAAAAAAAATTACCTGCCTTCAAAGAGCTTTCATTCCAATGTTCAAGAGGGAACAAAATGTAAAGAAATTGACACATTCAAAATGCACATAGGGTATACGTATGTACCAATGTTATTTTCCTAGCACAGTACACTGCAAAGCTAGGATTCCATGACTGCCCCTAGCAGTCATGCAGTAAATCCAATCCTAAAGCCAGCATTTATCAAAGCACTTATCATGTGCCAGGCACTGAGCTAATTGCTGAGGATACAAAGATAAGCCAAAGCAAAAAAGTCTTTGCCCTCAAGGAGCTTATATTCTACTAGTTATTTATTTGATGAATAATTTTTTCCTTTTATTTTATTTTTTTAATTTTTAATTTTTAGTTTATAACACTCAGTTCCACAAGTTTTTGAGTTCCAAATTTTCTCTCCTTTACTCCCCACCAAAACGGCATCTACTTTCGCATTAAACTTATTAACACAAATAGTCAAATTGTAAAGAAGAATTATGACCAATGGAATGAATCATGAGAAAGAAGAAACAAAACTAAAAAAGAAGAGAAAAAAAGAGAGAGCAAATAGTTTGCCTCAATCTGCATTCAGACTTCATAATTCTTTGTCTGGATATAGATAGCTCTTTCCATCATGAGTCCTTTGGAGCTGTCTTTGAACCTTGTATTGCTGAGAAGAGTCAAGTCTATCAAAATTAGTCATCACAGAAGCAATATGTCTGTTGTAGTGTACAATGCTCTCCTGGTTCTGCTCCTGTCACTCAGTTGATGAAGAGATTAATGTCTATATGACCATCTGTGGCAAGCTTCTGGATAATTTTCTTGGGGGTATTCTTTCCCCAGAAGATAAACTCTCTTAGGAGGTAGTGGTTCACCCTTTCCTAGAGGTCTTCAAGTCAAGGCTGGTGAACCACTTGCCATGAATGGGGCAGATAGAGATTCTTATTTAGCTCCAAGTTTGACTGGATGGCTTTTGTGGCCTCTTCATACTTGAACATTCTCTTTTCTTGCTTCTATGGTCTTATTCTTGTGAACTATTCTTGAGAGACCATGTATCAGAATTGGTGATGATTAGCCTCATTGGTTTACTCTGTCCTTGAAAGGTTTTGTGATTGCATTATTCGCTGTTTGTTCCATCTTTTTATTTACATTATATTCACCAGGTACTAGCTTCTAATAGTTTGACAGAAGAGTAATGAATAAATAGTACCTACTCTGCTATACCTGATACAAAGTTAAATTCAGCTTTTTCATTAGTCCTTGCCCTTAAGAGCTTGTTTTCAAGGATTTGTAGATTCCATAAATAATTCAGTGCATTATTACAGACTCTTGTGTTGCTAAACTCCTCTGTTTTGCTCTTAGAGCTGTCTTACAGTGATCTATGAATATCCCTGTGTCTCCTTCTGTCTTTATCTCTGTTTCTGTATAGGAAAAAAATGGTTTATGGCACTCAGAAGTACCATTTTGTTATGGAATACAGGTCCATGGCCTCTAACTTGGCCTTTTTAGCAGTAAATAGCAGGGTATGGCTACCTTTTGGGGACTGCAAACCAGCACCAAAGTATAACTTATGTGATCTAAATAAAAAGAACAGACTAGTTTGCTTTGCTTTGTGAACTTTTTGGTACGGACAAATGGAATCATTGAGACACTCACTGAAGGAATGTCAAAAGAAAATCTTAGCTATCCCTCTCATTTAGACGAAGTTTCACCTCAACAATTCCGGGCTCTTAAGGATTTCCAGACAAGGCAGCTTTACAAATCATAGGACTTAAATGGCTGCTTGAAAGGCATGCTACTTTTGCCAAGTGATCTGATCTTTCTTTGAAAAACACTAGACTGTTCCTGTTGCTTCTAATCCTTATGGGCAAATGTGACCTGGTTACAAAAAGAATTGACACAGACAGAAGGGCAAAATGAAGAAGTCGGAAAAGTACTAAAAATGTTTGTGGATAACTTCAACTCAACGTGTGAGATAGAAAAAAAAATACCATAATACTGGGAGAAGTGGAACTACCCTCCTAACTAGCTGCGTGACTTTGTATAGGTCACATTCTTGCCCTCTCCCTTCTGGGCCTTAGTTTTCTCATTGTTGAAGGCAGAATTAAATGATGTTTCTGCTTTGTTGCCTGTGGGTGCATGATGAAACCAATTCTACTAATTCTTATATTTGCTTTTCCAAGGGGAGTCTGTGAACCATTCTCCTGTTTAGTTGCAATTTCTTTAAGTCTTCTGGTTTCACTGATAGCCAGAATGTCTAAATGGATTTCTTTAATTCCTCCAGAAGTATATCAGCTTATGGGTCAATTCACCAGGCATTTAATTAAGCACCAAACCATGTGCCATGCACTATGTGAGGCTTTGGAAAAGAGCTCACATTTAGAATGATGACAGCTAAATGAATGTTTATAGATAGCCTAAAAACTATGATGCTTAGCGCTCTCTGCCTCCTTTTTACCATTTTGTCATCATCACTGCAACAGGATCGAAGACAATTTTGTATTTTGCTTTGTTTCATGTGTTGTGGCCAAAGAATTAATCCTGTGGTGGACTCATATATACAAAAATAATTATAGGAGGTCTTTTTAGAGTAGCAACAAACAAAACAAATGGGGTAACCACCAGTGGAGAACAACTATCATGTCATACACATGTAATGGGTTACTATTATGCTGTAAAGTATGATAAAAGAGACTGTTATAGAGGAATCTGGGAAAACTTGGATATAAAGTGAGCAGAACCAAGGCAGCAATCTATCCTGTAACAACACTGTAAAAACAAACAATTTGAAGAGACTTAAGAGTACTGATCAAAGTAAAGGTCGGCCATAATTCTTGAAGACCAATGCTGAAGAATACTGCCCTCCTCCTGACAGAAAAGTGATGGATTAAATAAAGAGAATAAGACACACATTTATAGATATGACCAATCTAGGAATCTGATGGTTTTGATTCTGTATATTTGTTATAGTAGTAGTATAGTAGCAATATCATAGTAGTTTCCTTTTCCCTTTTTCCCTCCTCATGGTGGATTTGAAGAAAAGAAGTTCTTGATAATGAGGGGTGAGGGAGTAAATTGAAATTGAAAAAAAGAAATAAAAAGGAAATAGGTAAGGATCTTGGAAAATAGATCACAAGCCTGGCACAGAGACATGACGTATTAATGATAAGGGATTTCAGTTTTCTAGATATCTGCTGGAACTCTCCCTCAGCCAAAAACAAAGCAGATAATAACTTCTCCATGCACCTTAATAATAATTCTATCCTTTGAGAGATGGAAAAACCAACAACAGAAAATTGTATTTTATATCTGATTCTTACTAACAGATAAGTACTCTTTGCTGAGGTGGAAATGTCAGGAACCTTGTAGACAAGTATCTGTGCTATGGTTTGTGATGGAGGAGAGGAAAGCTGACTATAATCTGTTATAAATCCTAGGTATGAGGCAAATAAATTTCAAAGTGTTCAGAAAAAGGAAAGCTAGGATACCATGAACTAGAATTCTACAAGTAAGTCAGCCCAGGAGGGAGAAGAAATCCACAAAAATGTACAAAAAGAAATATTTTCATTGAGGAGGGAAAACAGTGATTGTTTGAAGAGCCTAATATGGCCACACAAGGAACTCAACAACCAACACAGATTTTTAAAAGAAATATACAGAAGACAGAAGCAAGGGCAGGCAATGGAAAATGAACATAATAGCATTTCAAGGTCCTATTACAATAACGTCAGGTCTTTTTAAGCTCAGAATGAGTTGAAGCTGACAAAGAAAATTGAAGCAACAAAAAGGGTTGGTGTTTTGTTTTAAAGTTATATGGAGAGGAAAAAAAGGATCAAAGAAGAAAAAGGACTACTACTTGGGGCAGATGGGATGATGATAACTCATAATACAGAGAGAGCAGAATTGCTAAATTAGAATCTGTTTCTGGTTTCTTTACCAAGGAGAATAGCTTTTTTCACAAGAAATAACAGAACAAAAATGGCTAACAGTGAACTAAAGAGGTCATGTTTTCCTTTCTGCAGATCATTAAAAGCATAAAATCCACAAAAAAGAGAAAATAAATGATTTGAAAAGCTAACAACTGACCAGGAATGAGGAACCCAAAAATGATAGTTGGTCTCTTAGACCATGATTTAAAATGGAGGAATGATAGACTCCTGGTCAGGGACATTGTAAATAAAGAAATACTAAGAAGGGGTCTAATGCCTTTGAAGAATTAAAGTCACTTGGCTCAGATGAATTACATCCTTAGGTACTGAAGGAAGTGGTAGACACAACTGCCAAGTACTACCAGTGAAATTTAAAAGATCGTGGAAAATGGAAGAGTAGGATAAATGTTGTTCCTATTTTCATAAAAGAGAAGAGCTTATAAATTATAGGCCAGTGAGAGCAACCCCAATTCCTGGGAAAAGTTAAGAACAGATCATTAAAGGCTTGGATAGTGAACATTCAGAAAAGGAAGGAATGACTACAAAGAACTAAATCAATGACAAGATTCATCAAGAGCAGGTCACAACAGACTAAACTTATATATTTTTTAACTAGGTTGCTAAATTGGTAGATAGACATGCTAGTCACCTTGACTTTATTATTATTATTATTATTATTAATTCCAGATTCTCTGCTTCCCTCCATGCCTTCCCCCACCTATTGAGAAGGCAAGAGATACGATGCCCACTATAGATATGAAGTCATGTAAAATCTATTACAACATTAGCCATGTTTCAAAGAAGAAAGGAGAGGAAGGAAAAGAAGGAAGGAAGGAAGGAAGGAAGGAACAAAGGAAGGAAGGAACAAAGGAAGGAAGGGAGGGAGGGAGAGAGAGAGAGAGAGAGAGAGAGAGAGAGAGAGAGAGAGAGAGAGAGAGAAGGGAAGGGAAGGGAAGGAGGGAGGAAGGAAGGAAGGAAGGAAGGAAGGAAGGAAGGAAGGAAGGAAGGAAGGAAGGAAAGAAGTGAGGGAGGGATGGGGAGAGAGAGAGGGAGAGAGAGAGAAAGGGAAGGGAAGAGAAGGAAGGAAGGAAAGAAGGAAGGAAGGAAAGAAAGAAAGAAAGAAAGAAAGAAAGAAAGAAAGAAAGGAAGGAAGGAAGGAAGAAAGAAAGAAAGAAAAGAGAGGGAGAGAGGGAAGAAGGGAGGGAGGGAGGGAGGAAGGAAGGAAGGAAGGAAGGAAGGAAGGAAGGAAGGAAGGAAGGAAATAAACATATTTCAATCTGTACTCTGAGTCCATCAGTTTGCTCCCTGGAGGTGGATAGTATTCAACATCATGAGTTTTTCGGAGTTGTGGATCATTGTATTTATCACGATTACAAAGTCTATTACCGCTGATTGTCTACAACATTGTTGTTACCGTGTAGATTGTTCTCCTGGTTCTGCTCACTTCACCTTACATCAATTCATATAAATCTTTCTAGGTTTTTTGAAATCATTCCCTTCATCATTTCTTATAGCAGAATAGTATTCTATCACATTCATATGCCACAACTTGTTCAGTCATTCCCCAAATGATAGGCATCTCCTCAATTTCCAACTATTTGCCACCATCAAAAATGCTGCTACAAAAGGACCCATATGGTCCTTTTTCTTTTTCTTTTATCTCCTCAGTCACTTAGACTTTGGTAAAGTATTTGCTAAAGTATCTCATACTAACTAAAGAAGGTGATCCTAAAAAAGTCAATATGAAAGGATCTTAAGGGCAATTTCCCCCTATCATGCCAAGTAACAGGTTATAAAGCAGCAGAACTCAGTATATTCACCAATGACAAGAAGATAGATGAAAGAACTGCCAAAAATTATTACAGAAAATAAAAGCCTGAAGACCATCTCACTAGTTCATGGTTCTGTGTGCTCCCATTACTTTTAGCTTCTATCCTTAACCCTGCCCCTACCTTAACCTATGCCGCTAGCTTGGGGTGGCCCTAAAACTCATGTGGATGCAGCTATTATAGGCATTTACTCTTGCTATTTGCATTTTTTGCAATTTACATACTGGCCTTTGCCAGAGAATGGGGGACTCTTATTCTAGGGTGGCTCTGCTCTTTTTTTCCTTCTCCTCCTTCAGCTCCCATAATCTTAATACTGGTCTGGGGCAGCCCTGCAAATGCACATGGATGCTGACACCTTAGACACCCAGTTTTTGGAGTTAAATCTATGTGAATATCGTTGGGACACTCTACTACTAGGGGGGCTTGAGCTCTGTGAATCAGACTAGCCCCAAGTCTCTAGAAAGAAAAAGTATGTCAGGAAAGGAGGGGATAGCTGTGGATGCAGCCTGAGGGATGAGAAAAATTGAGGAAGGAGAAGAAAACAATATGTAGCCATGATTAAAAATATTTCATGTGCTATGGTAGGAGTGTGGGAAGGGGGGACAGGTAGCCCATAAAAGTAGAAAGAGGAGAATAAGGAAGAGACCTAACTACAAATTGTTGCCCACTGAACCCCTTTGAATGGTTTCCATGGAGGCTCTCTCCATTCTGTCTCAAGCAGCCCGTAGGTACAGCACTGAAAAAAAAAAAAGCCAGATTCAGAAAAGTAGGTAGAATTCAAGCCTGGTAAAAATGGAGAATTGGCCCCATTACAGGGACCCTTAGGGTCTCCCTGCAGTAGTGTTCTTATTGATCACTCTCACCCTCTGAGGAAAGCGGAATTTTAAAACCTAGGGGTCTGAAAGAACAGAGAACAAACAGTAAGGAGTGGGGGAGGGGAATAAGAATGCTGGGTTGTTTAAAGGGAAAATATTGGCAGCAAGCACGTTTTCAGCAAGAACATCATAGAAAAACCAGCAGTGTTTGATTTAGATGGGTAAAAAGCTGTCTGTAGAGGAGAGACGAGCAAACATGGGAAGAAATGCAGCACCACAGCAGATAAGGACTTCAAAAGAAAAGTTCTTAGCATTACAGATTTAGAGTTAGAAGGTACGTCATAGGCCACCTGTGCCAACTGGTTCAATTTATAGATAAGAAAACTGGGGCCTCAGAAACTGAGGGAGGACTCAAACTCAGGTCTGTGAATTTAAGTGACTTGACAAAAGTCACACATCCAGTTAACTGCCAGAAGCAGGATTTAAATCCTTGTACTCTGTTTCCAGAACCCAGGAGCTTTCCACTACATACGAAAAAGTAAGACAAAACAAAAACAAAACAAAAGAAAAACCCCCAAAAAAAACCCCAAGAGTGAACAAATCTCCTAGAGAAATAAAGACACTTTCACCAAGTGAAGATAATACAACAAATTCTGTAGCACCTGTTGAAAATGCAATGAACAACTTGGAGAATGTCCAGAAGAACAAAGAATTGAGTGAAAATATTTTAAAAAGAGAAGAAATCAAATATCCTAAGGCAGAAATAAACAGATTTATGGAGTGCTTTCAAGATGGAAAATTACTGTGTATGTTATCTCATTTAATCCAAATAAAACCCTCTCAGGTAAGTGCTATTACTATACTCACTTTACAGTTGAGGAAACTGAGACAGCAGTTAAGTGACTTGCCAAGACTCACATAGCTAGGATGTTCCTGTGCAGGATTAGAACTCTTCCTCACTTCAAATCAAGCATTTTTACCCATTGCACCATTTAGTTTGCTCTAACCAGAGACTAGAGAAATTAGAACAAAAGACAAAGAAATTATCCATATCAATGAATTTTCTGAAAAAGATGATAAAATTTTAATGCAAAAAATGCAGAAGCAGGAGGGAAAAATAACAAAATAAAAATTTAAAAACAAAGATTGAAAGAATACACGCAAGGTCTGGAATACAAGAATGCTGAAGGAGGTCAACATGTATTTACTTGGTACCATCTATGTGCCCAGCATTATGCTAAGTGCTGGGAATACAAAGAAAGGCAAAAACCCATGCCTGCTTTCAAGGAGCTCAGAGTCTCATAGGGGAGACAGGATGCAAATAACTATGTACAGTACATACAGGATAAATTGGAGATTATCTCAGTGGGAAGGCTCTACTCAGTCACTAAGTCAATAAACATTAAGCTCCTACTGCTAGCAGTAAGACGGATTAGAGAAGGCTTCTTGAAGAAGGTGGGATTTTAGCTGAGACTTGAAGGAAGGCAGGGAATCCAGGAGGCAGGGATAAGGCTGGAGAGCATTTTAGACATGGGAAACAGCCAGCAAAAATGCCCAGAGCTGAAAGATGGTGTGTGTTATGGGGAGGAACAATAAGGAAGGAAACCAGTGTCACTGGATCACAGAGTACGTGAAGGGAGAAGAGTGGAAAGGTAGGAAGGAGCCAGGGTATATGAAGGGCTTTAAAAGCCAAACCGAGGATTTTATATTTCATCCTAGAGGTGTCAGGGAGTTTATTGACTAGGAGGCTGATATGGTCACATCTGCATTTTAGTATGATCAATTTGACAGCTAAATGGAAAATGTCTTGGAGTGGAGAGAGACTTGAAGCAGGAAGACAACCAGAAAGCTATTCCAATAATCCAGGCATGAGATCATCATCATTATAGATGAGGAAACCGAGGCTTATAGATGAGGAAAGTGAGGGACTACACCAGAATTATGCCAGTGTTAGTAGAGATAAGGGGCATATGTGAGAAATGTGGTGAAGCTGTAATCAACAGGATTTGGAAATGTATTAATTGGATATGGGGGTGACAGAGTGAGGAATTGAAAAATGACACCTAGCTTTCAAACCTGAGTGACTGGGAGATGGTGGTGCTCTTAATAGTAACAGGAAAGTTAGGAAGAGAGGAGGATTTGGAGGAAGAGATAATGATGTTCAGTTTTGGAAGTATTGAGTTTAAGATATCTATGGGACATCCAGTTTGAGATTTCTAAGAGGCAGTTGCAGATGCCCGACTGGAAGCCAGGAGAGAAGTTAGGGCTGGATAAATTAGATCTGCGAATCTTTACGTGGAGGCAATAATTTAATCAGTGGAAGTTGATTAGATCACCAAGTGAAATAGAATAGAGAAAAAAGAAAAGTTCTCAGGACAGGGCCTTAGGGGACACTGAGCTTGAAGATAGAATGAAAAGAGATATAGTTGATTCTCATCATTTGTGGTACTTACATTCTATAAAGTCTCAGTGAACACTGAATTAGTGAATGCTGAACCATTGCTCCTGGGGAAATACAGGGTTAGATTCTTGCAAGTTTCTGGTCACAACATTTACTTTAGCCCTTTGCAGAGCAGACTTACATACAGATCGCTGAATTTTCTCTTCCTTTTTTCTAGATGTACCATATTGTTGATTCATTAACATTGAATTCATAGTAGCAGCACTGTAATTCATGCCTGAACAAAGCTTATTTAATACACATATTTTCTCCATAAGGCATAATCATAGCTTTCTTGTACTTAAGAACTAGACAGAACTTCAGCACTTTGCTTGGGGGCCAATTTAAACAGTTACAGTCACCAACAAAAAGCACAAAAATGTGGGCAAAATGGAGATACTAAATAGATTGAGAATAGTATGAGATCTGAAGCAAGACAGCAGAGCATTGTCTTGTTTGACCTCAGCTGGGAGGATGAAGGAGACTCAAACTTTTCGACACTTGCACACATGTCCACAAATGACTAGAGGAGCACCACAATTACTGATTCTGCGATTACATATAAATTTCATAAACTAGGCAAAATTGCAAATAAGGAATCCATCAATAATGAAGATTGATTATAATCTGATTATAATTCTTTTAGAAAATCATCATGAAAAGTTCTAAATATCACACTTCAAGGAATCATGCATAAAATTACCAAGAAGTATTGTAGGTTGACAAAAAAAGTTGAGATGGAGAGAATTATGGGTTTATTTTATTTTTTCTACATCATATATATTTAGGTTTGGTGGTGGTGGTTTTTTTTCTGCTGTAACCCCCCCATCCCCAGGAATACCTGCCAACTCACACTCTCAGGCTGAGTCCCCTGGGGAACAACTACCTGAGGTTCAAGGTATTCTTTGAGTCCACAATTTTAATAATTTAGCTCAAGCTCCTACCTATGGTTTTTCTTAAACACTAGTAACAAAATGTTCACCCATAAACCTAGGATACCCTCACCTATAAATATAGCATCAGTAGGAAAAGTGGGCATGCACACATAAAATATGCTAGTGGAGAGGCAAACATTTGAAAAACCCATGGCCAATGTAACTTGCTCCATTGCTACAGGACCCTAATGTCTTTCTCTACACATTCTCATGTTACCCCTTGGCCGTACAGGTGAAATACCAGGACTCATTCCTCTCTGAAGATCAACTCCCAATTACTAGAGTTAACTCTCTTGAGAGCTAAATTCTCTGGTCCTCCTTTCCAATGGGCACAGTATAGACTAAAAAACATCATTGCTAATGAAGGGAGGAGGGGAGGAGAGAGAAATTGCCTCCCCCGCAGAAGAGGCAAAGAGTGATTTCCTCTCAAGAACTGGGTTCTTCTATGACTGGATCTCTTCTCAATTTCCAATGATGGACCTTTCTCAACTGGAAGAGTACCTTCTACCTTGGATGACTTCCTAAAGAATACAGAATTGGCTGTCTTTTTAAAGGGCACTACAGTATATGTGATCCTCAGCTAGACAATGACTAGTGGCAACATAATTCCATCAAATTGATGAAAGACATTCGTATCCCTTAAAAGAGCAATGAAGTGTAAACACTTCTTCATGCTTCCATTACAAGCTGTGAATGGGTCACTCCCATTCATGTTCTACAGAGTCTGCAAATAAGTCGCACAGGGTCTCAGCAGCTTAAGGTCTCTCCCTTCTTTACAAAGTGTAACACGATGCACTTAGAATCTGAAATATTCTTATATTCTATAATCTAATTAATTGAGTTGGGTAAACTTAACCAATCAAGGGTTGCCTAGTCAACAAATCCCCTCTGTCGCCTAATTATTTTATTATTTGAGTATTTATGCCTCTATACAGAGAAATTCTTACCTGTTAGCTATATGCCAGCATCACCCGTTCAATAAAGAAACAAGAAACATCAGTGGAAAGTGACTCATACTAGATGTCAGGAGATCTATATTTGAGTCCACCCCCCAGACCTCAGTTTTTCTTATTTGACTCTCTCAATATCTTTTGAAGACATTAGGCTTGTGAAAAGTGATTTGTTTCTTCTCTCCCAGTAGAATTCTAACACTGTATCATTATACATCTCCTTTCAATTGCTCATAATTTTCCTTTCAAGGTTTTTATTTATTGTGATGTTTGTATTTCAAAGCTCCTACTAAATTCTGATTTTTTTCATTAGAAATGCTTGGAAGTCCTCTATTTCATTAAAGAGCCAGTTTTTAACTCTGCAGAATTACAGTCAGTTGTGCTGGGTAAGTTATTCTTGGTTGTTTAAGCCTATTTATTTAGTCTTCTAGAATATTTTATTCCAAGCTCCTTTATGGTGGTGACTGCTAAATAGTATGATGCAATAAAGACTCTTGCTGGCTCTTGGTTCTTGAATTCATTCTTTCTGGCTACTTCTGCTTTTTTTCTTTGATCTGGAACCACTAAATTTTGGTTATAATGTTCCTGGGAGTTTTCATTTGGCGTTTCTTTCAGGAGGTGAGTGATAGATTCTTTCAAATTTAACTTTGCCCTCTGGTTCTAAAAGGTCTAGGCAGCTTTTTTACAATGATTTTTTTTCTTTTATTAAATATTATTTATTTTAACATTCTTTTCTTTTTAAATTTTGAATTCTAGATTCTCTCCCTTCTACCCCTTCTCAATTCCCTGAGAAGGCAAACAATACAGTATCAATTATACATGTGAAATCATATATTTCTATATTAGCCATGTTACAAAACAAAGTGAAAAAAGAAGGAAAAAGAGAAAATTATACTTCACTTCATACTCAGAGTTCATCAGTTCTCTCTCTAGAAATGGATAACATTTCTTTCATTATGAGTCCTTTGGAATTGTCTTGATCAGAGTAGCCAAGTCTTTCACAGTTGATCATTGTTACAACATGGCTGTTACTGTGCACAATGACCTCTTTATCCTTCTCATTTCACTTTGTATCAGTCCATAAAGGCCTTGCTATGTTTTTCTGAAACCACCCCCATTGTCATTTCTTATAACATAGTAGTACTCCATCACAATTATATACCACAGCTTGTTTAGTCATTCCCCAATTGTTGGGCATTTCCTCAATTTCCAATTCTTTGCCTCCAAAAAAAGACTTGCTATAAATATCTTTGTACATTGGGCCTTTTCCTTTTTCTTTGACATCTTTGGGGTATGGACCTATGTGACCAGAATGGTCTTTGTTTTCTTTGAATGACTCAGCTTACCTCATTGAGCTTTGCGGGGTGCTGGGGCTTCTCTTCTGGGGCAGGAAGCCCAGAAACCATGCCAGGAAGCAGAGACCTTCCTGTGTGATGAGTCATGGGACTGGCTGAGGGGAGGTGTTAACTCCAGAGCCATGCCCTATTGGGTGTTAACCTAGTCTACGCTAGGGGGAGGGGCCAACTCAAGAACCAATTGGCTCTGGTCATTCAGGCGGCACTTGATGATGTCAAAAACTCTATAAGAGGGGAGAGGACAGCTTGAAGAGCTCTCTTTCCTTTTCCAGTTGGTGTGGGAGCAGTGGCCAGCGTGACTCTGGGCCAGCCCTTGCTCTCAGGCTGAACCCAGATGTTGGCAACTATGAATTGTACTGGGTCTGTCTGTTGATATTCGTAGTTTGTTTGTGTTTTGTTCTGAAGTTTGGGATGCTGGTTTTGTTTTCCCCCAAACTAAATGAATGTTCTGAACTTCGGGGTGCTAGTTTTTTCCCCTTGAAGTAAGTGAACTAATCTGTATTTGGTCTGTTTGTTGATATTTGTAATTTGTTTGTATTTTGTTCTGAAGTTCGGGATCCTGGTTTTATTTTCTCCCAAACTAAATGAATGTTCTGAACTTCAGGGTGCTGGTTGTTTGTTCCCCTGAACTAGCTGACTGTACTCTGTATTTGGTCTGTCTGTTGATGCTTGTCTGCATGCTCCCCTGAACTAACTGTATGCTGGATTAAAGTAAGCTGGTCAACCCCTTCACCGTGCTTTCCTTGTTTAAGCAGATAAAAATAACCTGTGCTTTCCTGGCATGCCAGCAGCCTCCTGGGTGCTGGCTGTGGGGGGATCTTATGCCCCCACAGGAGCTGCTAGCTGGATTATTAAAACAGCCTAGTAACAGTATTGCTGGATCAAAGGGTATGCATGGGTTTATAGCCCTTTGGGCATAGTTGCAGGTTGTTCTCCAGAATGGTTGGATGAGTTTAATACTCCACCAAACAAGTCATTAATATACCAATTTTCCCTCATCCCTTCCAGCATTTTGTTTTCTAATAAGTGCAAAGTACTACCTCAGAGTTGTTTTGATTTTCATTTCTCTAATCAATAGTGATTTAGAGCATTTTTTCATATGACTATAGATAGCATTGGTAGCTTCCTTTGAAAACTGCCTGGTCATATCCTTTGACCATTTATCATTTGGGGAATGGCTCTTATTTTTATGAATTTGACTCAATTTCCTATATATTTGAGAAACTATGCCTTTA